>NW_027439402.1:0-94244 GCF_964188355.1 Buteo buteo
GACGTTTGCCTTTTCAGAAAAATGCTATGCCGAGAACGGACACCGAGAGGTGTACAGTTCCTGGGCAAGCACAGATCCCCAATGCTGTTGTGCCTGTGCATAGGCTGCACGGGGACAGTGAAGAGCAGCATGACCTTTCAGGGCTGGCACCTTCCTTGTGGCACAAGGAGCCGGACGTTTGCCTTTTCAGAAAAATGCTATGCCGAGAACGGACACCGAGAGGTGTACAGTTCCTGGGCAAGCACAGATCCCCAATGCTGTTGTGCCTGTGCATAGGCTGCACGGGGACAGTGAAGAGCAGCACGAGCTTTCAGGGCTGGCACCTTCCTTGTGGGACAAGGAGCCGGACGTTTGCCTTTTCAGAAAAATGCTATGCCGAGAACGGACACCGAGAGGTGTACCGATCCTGGGCAAGCACAGATCCCCAATGCTGTTGTGCCTGTGCATAGGCTGCACGGGGACAGTGAAGAGCAGCACGAGCTTTCAGGCCTGGCACCTTCCTTGTGGCACAAGGAGCCGGACGTTTGGCTTTTCGGAAGAGCCTCTGCCGAGAACGAGCGCCGTGAGATGTGCCGCCTGTGGGCAAGCACAGATCCCCAATGCTGTTGTGCCTGTGCATAGGCTGCACGGGGACAGTGAAGAGCAGCACGAGCTTTCAGGGCTGGCACCTTCCTTGTGGCACAAGGAGCCGGACGTTTGCCTTTTCAGAAAAATGCTATGCCGAGAACGGACATCGAGAGGTGTACCGATCCTGGGCAAGCACAGATCCCCAATGCTGTTGTGCCTGTGCATAGGCTGCACGGGGACAGTGAAGAGCAGCACGAGCTTTCAGGGCTGGCACCTTCCTTGTGGCACAAGGAGCCGGACGTTTGCCTTTTCAGAAAAATGCTATGCCGAGAACGGACACCGAGAGGTGTACAGTTTCTGGGCAAGCACAGATCCCCAATGCTGTTGTGCCTGTGCATAGGCTGCACGGGGACAGTGAAGAGCAGCACGAGCTTTCAGGCCTGGCAGATTCCTTGTGGGACAAGGAGCCGGACGTTTGCCTTTTCGGAAGAGCCTCTGCCGAGAACGAGCGCCGTGAGATGTGCCGCCTGTGGGCAAGCACAGATCCCCAGTGCTGTTGTGCCTGTGCATAGGCTGCACGGGGACAGTGAAGAGCAGCACGAGCTTTCAGGGCTGGCACCTTCCTTGTGGGACAAGGAGCCGGACGTTTGCCTTTTCAGAAAAATGCTATGCCGAGAACGGACACCGAGAGGTGTACAGTTCCTGGGCAAGCACAGATCCCCAATGCTGTTGTGCCTGTGCATAGGCTGCACGGGGACAGTGAAGAGCAGCACGAGCTTTCAGGGCTGGCACCTTCCTTGTGGGACAAGGAGCCGGACGTTTGCCTTTTCAGAAAAATGCTATGCCGAGAACGGACACCGAGAGGTGTACCGATCCTGGGCAAGCACAGATCCCCAATGCTGTTGTGCCTGTGCATAGGCTGCACGGGGACAGTGAAGAGCAGCACGAGCTTTCAGGCCTGGCACCTTCCTTGTGGGACAAGGAGCTGGACGTTTGCCTTTTCAGAAAAATGCTATGCCGAGAACGGACACCGAGAAGTGTACAGTTCCTGGGCAAGCACAGATCCCCAATGCTGTTGTGCCTGTGCATAGGCTGCACGGGGACAGTGAAGAGCAGCACGAGCTTTCAGGGCTGGCACCTTCCTTGTGGCACAAGGAGCCGGACGTTTGCCTTTTCAGAAAAATGCTATGCCGAGAACAGACACCGAGAGGTGTACAGTTCCTGGGCAAGCACAGATCCCCAATGCTGTTGTGCCTGTGCATAGGCTGCACGGGGACAGTGAAGAGCAGCACGAGCTTTCAGGGCTGGCACCTTCCTTGTGGGACAAGGAGCCGGACGTTTGCCTTTTCAGAAAAATGCTATGCCGAGAACGGACACCGAGAGGTGTACCGATCCTGGGCAAGCACAGATCCCCAATGCTGTTGTGCCTGTGCATAGGCTGCACGGGGACAGTGAAGAGCAGCACGAGCTTTCAGGCCTGGCAGCTTCCTTGTGGGACAAGGAGCCGGACGTTTGCCTTTTCAGAAAAATGCTATGCCGAGAACGGACACCGAGAGGTGTACCGATCCTGGGCAAGCACAGATCCCCAATGCTGTTGTGCCTGTGCATAGGCTGCACGGGGACAGTGAAGAGCAGCACGAGCTTTCAGGCCTGGCAGCTTCCTTGTGGGACAAGGAGCCGGACGTTTGCCTTTTCAGAAAAATGCTATGCCGAGAACGGACACCGAGAAGTGTACAGTTCCTGGGCAAGCACAGATCCCCAATGCTGTTGTGCCTGTGCATAGGCTGCACGGGGACAGTGAAGAGCAGCACGAGCTTTCAGGGCTGGCACCTTCCTTGTGGGACAAGGAGCCGGACGTTTGCCTTTTCAGAAAAAAATGCTATGCCGAGAACGGACACCGAGAGGTGTACCGATCCTGGGCAAGCACAGATCCCCAATGCTGTTGTGCCTGTGCATAGGCTGCACGGGGACAGTGAAGAGCAGCACGAGCTTTCAGGGCTGGCACCTTCCTTGTGGCACAAGGAGCCGGACGTTTGCCTTTTCGGAAGAGCCTCTGCCGAGAACGAGCGCCGTGAGATGTGCCGCCTGTGGGCAAGCACAGATCCCCAATGCTGTTGTGCCTGTGCATAGGCTGCACGGGGACAGTGAAGAGCAGCACGAGCTTTCAGGGCTGGCACCTTCCTTGTGGCACAAGGAGCCGGACATTTGCCTTTTCAGAAAAATGCTATGCCGAGAACGGACACCGAGAGGTGTACAGTTCCTGGGCAAGCACAGATCCCCAATGCTGTTGTGCCTGTGCATAGGCTGCACGGGGACAGTGAAGAGCAGCACGAGCTTTCAGGGCTGGCACCTTCCTTGTGGGACAAGGAGCCGGACGTTTGCCTTTTCAGAAAAATGCTATGCCGAGAACGGACACCGAGAAGTGTACAGTTCCTGGGCAAGCACAGATCCCCAATGCTGTTGTGCCTGTGCATAGGCTGCACGGGGACAGTGAAGAGCAGCACGAGCTTTCAGGGCTGGCACCTTCCTTGTGGGACAAGGAGCCGGACGTTTGCCTTTTCAGAAAAAAATGCTATGCCGAGAACGGACACCGAGAGGTGTACCGATCCTGGGCAAGCACAGATCCCCAATGCTGTTGTGCCTGTGCATAGGCTGCACGGGGACAGTGAAGAGCAGCACGAGCTTTCAGGGCTGGCACCTTCCTTGTGGCACAAGGAGCCGGACGTTTGCCTTTTCGGAAGAGCCTCTGCCGAGAACGAGCGCCGTGAGATGTGCCGCCTGTGGGCAAGCACAGATCCCCAATGCTGTTGTGCCTGTGCATAGGCTGCACGGGGACAGTGAAGAGCAGCACGAGCTTTCAGGGCTGGCACCTTCCTTGTGGGACAAGGAGCCGGACGTTTGCCTTTTCAGAAAAATGCTATGCCGAGAACGGACACCGAGAGGTGTACAGTTCCTGGGCAAGCACAGATCCCCAATGCTGTTGTGCCTGTGCATAGGCTGCACGGGGACAGTGAAGAGCAGCACGAGCTTTCAGGGCTGGCAGCTTCCTTGTGGGACAAGGAGCCGGACGTTTGCCTTTTCGGAAGAGCCTCTGCCGAGAACGAGCGCCGTGAGATGTGCCGCCTGTGCGCAAGCACAGATCCCCAATGCTGTTGTGCCTGTGCATAGGCTGCACGGGGACAGTGAAGAGCAGCACGAGCTTTCAGGCCTGGCACCTTCCTTGTGGCACAAGGAGCCGGACGTTTGCCTTTTCAGAAAAATGCTATGCCGAGAACGGACACCGAGAGGTGTACCGATCCTGGGCAAGCACAGATCCCCAATGCTGTTGTGCCTGTGCATAGGCTGCACGGGGACAGTGAAGAGCAGCACGAGCTTTCAGGGCTGGCACCTTCCTTGTGGCACAAGGAGCCGGACGTTTGCCTTTTCAGAAAAATGCTATGCCGAGAACGGACACCGAGAGGTGTACAGTTCCTGGGCAAGCACAGATCCCCAATGCTGTTGTGCCTGTGCATAGGCTGCACGGGGACAGTGAAGAGCAGCACGAGCTTTCAGGCCTGGCAGCTTCCTTGTGGGACAAGGAGCCGGACGTTTGCCTTTTCGGAAGAGCCTCTGCCGAGAACGAGCGCCGTGAGATGTGCCGCCTGTGGGCAAGCACAGATCCCCAATGCTGTTGTGCCTGTGCATAGGCTGCACGGGGACAGTGAAGAGCAGCACGAGCTTTCAGGGCTGGCACCTTCCTTGTGGGACATGGAGGCGGACGTTTGCCTTTTCAGAAAAATGCTATGCCGAGAACGGACACCGAGAGGTGTACAGTTCCTGGGCAAGCACAGATCCCCAATGCTGTTGTGCCTGTGCATAGGCTGCACGGGGACAGTGAAGAGCAGCACGAGCTTTCAGGGCTGGCACCTTCCTTGTGGGACAAGGAGCCGGACATTTGCCTTTTCAGAAAAATGCTATGCCGAGAACGGACACCGAGAGGTGTACCGATCCTGGGCAAGCACAGATCCCCAATGCTGTTGTGCCTGTGCATAGGCTGCACGGGGACAGTGAAGAGCAGCACGAGCTTTCAGGGCTGGCACCTTCCTTGTGGCACAAGGAGCCGGACGTTTGCCTTTTCAGAAAAATGCTATGCCGAGAACGGACACCGAGAGGTGTACCGATCCTGGGCAAGCACAGATCCCCAATGCTGTTGTGCCTGTGCATAGGCTGCACGGGGACAGTGAAGAGCAGCACGAGCTTTCAGGGCTGGCACCTTCCTTGTGGCACAAGGAGCCGGACGTTTGCCTTTTCAGAAAAATGCTATGCCGAGAACGGACACCGAGAGGTGTACAGTTCCTGGGCAAGCACAGATCCCCAATGCTGTTGTGCCTGTGCATAGGCTGCACGGGGACAGTGAAGAGCAGCACGAGCTTTCAGGCCTGGCAGCTTCCTTGTGGGACAAGGAGCCGGACGTTTGCCTTTTCGGAAGAGCCTCTGCCGAGAACGAGCGCCGTGAGATGTGCCGCCTGTGGGCAAGCACAGATCCCCAATGCTGTTGTGCCTGTGCATAGGCTGCACGGGGACAGTGAAGAGCAGCACGAGCTTTCAGGGCTGGCACCTTCCTTGTGGCACAAGGAGCCGGACGTTTGCCTTTTCAGAAAAAATGCTATGCCGAGAACGGACACCGAGAGGTGTACCGATCCTGGGCAAGCACAGATCCCCAATGCTGTTGTGCCTGTGCATAGGCTGCACGGGGACAGTGAAGAGCAGCACGAGCTTTCAGGGCTGGCAGCTTCCTTGTGGGACAAGGAGCCGGACGTTTGCCTTTTCAGAAAAATGCTATGCCGAGAACGGACACCGAGAGGTTACAGTTCCTGGGCAAGCACAGATCCCCAATGCTGTTGTGCCTGTGCATAGGCTGCACGGGGACAGTGAAGAGCAGCACGACCTTTCAGGGCTGGCACCTTCCTTGTGGCACAAGGAGCCGGACATTTGCCTTTTCAAGAAAAATGCTATGCCGAGAACGGACACCGAGAGGTATTACAGTTCCTGGGCAAGCACAGATCCCCAATGCTGTTGTGCCTGTGCATAGGCTGCACGGGGACAGTGAAGAGCAGCACGAGCTTTCAGGGCTGGCACCTTCCTTGTGGCACAAGGAGCCGGACGTTTGCCTTTTCAGAAAAATGCTATGCCGAGAACGGACACCGAGAGGTGTACAGTTCCTGGGCAAGCACAGATCCCCAATGCTGTTGTGCCTGTGCATAGGCTGCACGGGGACAGTGAAGAGCAGCACGAGCTTTCAGGGCTGGCACCTTCCTTGTGGCACAAGGAGCCGGACGTTTGCCTTTTCAGAAAAATGCTATGCCGAGAACGGACACCGAGAGGTGTACAGTTCCTGGGCAAGCACAGATCCCCAATGCTGTTGTGCCTGTGCATAGGCTGCACGGGGACAGTGAAGAGCAGCACGAGCTTTCAGGGCTGGCACCTTCCTTGTGGCACAAGGAGCCGGACGTTTGCCTTTTCAGAAAAATGCTATGCCGAGAACGGACACCGAGAGGTGTACCGATCCTGGGCAAGCACAGATCCCCAATGCTGTTGTGCCTGTGCATAGGCTGCACGGGGACAGTGAAGAGCAGCACGAGCTTTCAGGGCTGGCACCTTCCTTGTGGCACAAGGAGCCGGACGTTTGCCTTTTCGGAAGAGCCTCTGCCGAGAACGAGCGCCGTGAGATGTGCCGCCTGTGGGCAAGCACAGATCCCCAATGCTGTTGTGCCTGTGCATAGGCTGCACGGGGACAGTGAAGAGCAGCACGAGCTTTCAGGGCTGGCACCTTCCTTGTGGGACAAGGAGCCGGACGTTTGCCTTTTCAGAAAAAAATGCTATGCCGAGAACGGACACCGAGAGGTGTACCGATCCTGGGCAAGCACAGATCCCCAATGCTGTTGTGCCTGTGCATAGGCTGCACGGGGACAGTGAAGAGCAGCACGAGCTTTCAGGGCTGGCACCTTCCTTGTGGGACAAGGAGCCGGACGTTTGCCTTTTCAGAAAAATGCTATGCCGAGAACGGACACCGAGAGGTGTACCGATCCTGGGCAAGCACAGATCCCCAATGCTGTTGTGCCTGTGCATAGGCTGCACGGGGACAGTGAAGAGCAGCACGAGCTTTCAAGGCTGGCACCTTCCTTGTGGGACAAGGAGCCGGACGTTTGCCTTTTCAGAAAAATGCTATGCCGAGAACGGACACCGAGAGGTGTACCGATCCTGGGCAAGCACAGATCCCCAATGCTGTTGTGCCTGTGCATAGGCTGCACGGGGACAGTGAAGAGCAGCACGAGCTTTCAGGGCTGGCACCTTCCTTGTGGGACAAGGAGCCGGACGTTTGCCTTTTCAGAAAAATGCTATGCCGAGAACGGACATCGAGAGGTGTACAGTTTCTGGGCAAGCACAGATCCCCAATGCTGTTGTGCCTGTGCATAGGCTGCACGGGGACAGTGAAGAGCAGCACGAGCTTTAAGGCCTGGCACCTTCCTTGTGGGACAAGGAGCCGGACGTTTGCCTTTTCGGAAGAGCCTCTGCCGAGAACGAGCGCCGTGAGATGTGCCGCCTGTGGGCAAGCACAGATCCCCAATGCTGTTGTGCCTGTGCATAGGCTGCACGGGGACAGTGAAGAGCAGCACGAGCTTTCAGGCCTGGCACCTTCCTTGTGGGACAAGGAGCCGGACGTTTGCCTTTTCAGAAAAAAATGCTATGCCGAGAACGGACACCGAGAGGTGTACCGATCCTGGGCAAGCACAGATCCCCAATGCTGTTGTGCCTGTGCATAGGCTGCACGGGGACAGTGAAGAGCAGCACGAGCTTTCAGGGCTGGCACCTTCCTTGTGGGACAAGGAGCCGGACGTTTGCCTTTTCAGAAAAATGCTATGCCGAGAACGGACACCGAGAGGTGTACAGTTCCTGGGCAAGCACAGATCCCCAATGCTGTTGTGCCTGTGCATAGGCTGCACGGGGACAGTGAAGAGCAGCACGAGCTTTCAGGGCTGGCACCTTCCTTGTGGGACAAGGAGCCGGACGTTTGCCTTTTCAGAAAAATGCTATGCCGAGAACGGACACCGAGAGGTGTACCGATCCTGGGCAAGCACAGATCCCCAATGCTGTTGTGCCTGTGCATAGGCTGCACGGGGACAGTGAAGAGCAGCACGAGCTTTCAGGGCTGGCACCTTCCTTGTGGGACAAGGAGCCGGACGTTTGCCTTTTCAGAAAAATGCTATGCCGAGAACGGACACCGAGAGGTGTACCGATCCTGGGCAAGCACAGATCCCCAATGCTGTTGTGCCTGTGCATAGGCTGCACGGGGACAGTGAAGAGCAGCACGAGCTTTCAAGGCTGGCACCTTCCTTGTGGGACAAGGAGCCGGACGTTTGCCTTTTCAGAAAAATGCTATGCCGAGAACGGACACCGAGAGGTGTACCGATCCTGGGCAAGCACAGATCCCCAATGCTGTTGTGCCTGTGCATAGGCTGCACGGGGACAGTGAAGAGCAGCACGAGCTTTCAGGCCTGGCACCTTCCTTGTGGGACATGGAGGCGGACGTTTGCCTTTTCAGAAAAATGCTATGCCGAGAACGGACACCGAGAGGTGTACAGTTTCTGGGCAAGCACAGATCCCCAATGCTGTTGTGCCTGTGCATAGGCTGCACGGGGACAGTGAAGAGCAGCACGAGCTTTCAGGCCTGGCACCTTCCTTGTGGCACAAGGAGCCGGACGTTTGCCTTTTCAGAAAAATGCTATGCCGAGAACGGACACCGAGAGGTGTACAGTTCCTGGGCAAGCACAGATCCCCAATGCTGTTGTGCCTGTGCATAGGCTGCACGGGGACAGTGAAGAGCAGCACGAGCATTCAGGGCTGGCACCTTCCTTGTGGGACAAGGAGCCGGACGTTTGCCTTTTCAGAAAAATGCTATGCCGAGAACGGACACCGAGAGGTGTACCAATCCTGGGCAAGCACAGATCCCCAATGCTGTTGTGCCTGTGCATAGGCTGCACGGGGACAGTGAAGAGCAGCACGAGCTTTCAGGCCTGGCACCTTCCTTGTGGCACAAGGAGCCGGACGTTTGCCTTTTCAGAAAAATGCTATGCCGAGAACGGACACCGAGAGGTGTACAGTTCCTGGGCAAGCACAGATCCCCAATGCTGTTGTGCCTGTGCATAGGCTGCACGGGGACAGTGAAGAGCAGCACGAGCTTTCAGGGCTGGCACCTTCCTTGTGGGACAAGGAGCCGGACGTTTGCCTTTTCAGAAAAATGCTATGCCGAGAACGGACACCGAGAGGTGTACCGATCCTGGGCAAGCACAGATCCCCAATGCTGTTGTGCCTGTGCATAGGCTGCACGGGGACAGTGAAGAGCAGCACGAGCTTTCAGGCCTGGCAGCTTCCTTGTGGGACAAGGAGCCGGACGTTTGCCTTTTCGGAAGAGCCTCTGCCGAGAACGAGCGCCGTGAGATGTGCCGCCTGTGGGCAAGCACAGATCCCCAATGCTGTTGTGCCTGTGCATAGGCTGCACGGGGACAGTGAAGAGCAGCACGAGCTTTCAGGGCTGGCACCTTCCTTGTGGGACAAGGAGCCGGACGTTTGCCTTTTCAGAAAAAAATGCTATGCCGAGAACGGACACCGAGAGGTGTACCGATCCTGGGCAAGCACAGATCCCCAATGCTGTTGTGCCTGTGCATAGGCTGCACGGGGACAGTGAAGAGCAGCACGAGCTTTCAGGGCTGGCACCTTCCTTGTGGGACAAGGAGCCGGACGTTTGCCTTTTCAGAAAAATGCTATGCCGAGAACGGACATCGAGAGGTGTACAGTTCCTGGGCAAGCACAGATCCCCAATGCTGTTGTGCCTGTGCATAGGCTGCACGGGGACAGCGAAGAGCAGCACGAGCTTTCAGGGCTGGCACCTTCCTTGTGGGACAAGGAGCCGGACGTTTGCCTTTTCAGAAAAATGCTATGCCGAGAACGGACACCGAGAGGTGTACAGTTCCTGGGCAAGCACAGATCCCCAATGCTGTTGTGCCTGTGCATAGGCTGCACGGGGACAGTGAAGAGCAGCACGAGCTTTCAGGGCTGGCACCTTCCTTGTGGGACAAGGAGCCGGACGTTTGCCTTTTCAGAAAAATGCTATGCCGAGAACGGACACCGAGAGGTGTACCGATCCTGGGCAAGCACAGATCCCCAATGCTGTTGTGCCTGTGCATAGGCTGCACGGGGACAGTGAAGAGCAGCACAAGCTTTCAGGGCTGGCACCTTCCTTGTGGCACAAGGAGCCGGACGTTTGCCTTTTCAGAAAAATGCTATGCCGAGAACGGACACCGAGAGGTGTACAGTTCCTGGGCAAGCACAGATCCCCAATGCTGTTGTGCCTGTGCATAGGCTGCACGGGGACAGTGAAGAGCAGCACGAGCATTCAGGGCTGGCACCTTCCTTGTGGGACAAGGAGCCGGACGTTTGCCTTTTCAGAAAAATGCTATGCCGAGAACGGACACCGAGAGGTGTACAGTTCCTGGGCAAGCACAGATCCCCAATGCTGTTGTGCCTGTGCATAGGCTGCACGGGGACAGTGAAGAGCAGCACGAGCTTTCAGGGCTGGCACCTTCCTTGTGGCACAAGGAGCCGGACGTTTGCCTTTTCAGAAAAATGCTATGCCGAGAACGGACACCGAGAGGTGTACAGTTCCTGGGCAAGCACAGATCCCCAATGCTGTTGTGCCTGTGCATAGGCTGCACGGGGACAGTGAAGAGCAGCACGAGCTTTCAGGCCTGGCAGCTTCCTTGTGGGACAAGGAGCCGGACGTTTGCCTTTTCAGAAAAATGCTATGCCGAGAACGGACACCGAGAGGTGTACCGATCCTGGGCAAGCACAGATCCCCAATGCTGTTGTGCCTGTGCATAGGCTGCACGGGGACAGTGAAGAGCAGCACGAGCTTTCAGGGCTGGCACCTTCCTTGTGGGACAAGGAGCCGGACGTTTGCCTTTTCGGAAGAGCCTCTGCCGAGAACGAGCGCCGTGAGATGTGCCGCCTGTGGGCAAGCACAGATCCCCAATGCTGTTGTGCCTGTGCATAGGCTGCACGGGGACAGTGAAGAGCAGCACGAGCTTTCAGGGCTGGCACCTTCCTTGTGGGACAAGGAGCCGGACGTTTGCCTTTTCAGAAAAAAATGCTATGCCGAGAACGGACACCGAGAGGTGTACCGATCCTGGGCAAGCACAGATCCCCAATGCTGTTGTGCCTGTGCATAGGCTGCACGGGGACAGTGAAGAGCAGCACGAGCTTTCAGGGCTGGCACCTTCCTTGTGGGACAAGGAGCCGGACGTTTGCCTTTTCAGAAAAATGCTATGCCGAGAACGGACACCGAGAGGTGTACAGTTCCTGGGCAAGCACAGATCCCCAATGCTGTTGTGCCTGTGCATAGGCTGCACGGGGACAGTGAAGAGCAGCACGAGCTTTCAGGGCTGGCACCTTCCTTGTGGGACAAGGAGCCGGACGTTTGCCTTTTCAGAAAAATGCTATGCCGAGAACGGACACCGAGAGGTGTACAGTTCCTGGGCAAGCACAGATCCCCAATGCTGTTGTGCCTGTGCATAGGCTGCACGGGGACAGTGAAGAGCAGCACGAGCTTTCAGGCCTGGCAGCTTCCTTGTGGGACAAGGAGCCGGACGTTTGCCTTTTCGGAAGAGCCTCTGCCGAGAACGAGCGCCGTGAGATGTGCCGCCTGTGGGCAAGCACAGATCCCCAATGCTGTTGTGCCTGTGCATAGGCTGCACGGGGACAGTGAAGAGCAGCACGAGCTTTCAGGGCTGGCACCTTCCTTGTGGGACAAGGAGCCGGACGTTTGCCTTTTCAGAAAAATGCTATGCCGAGAACGGACACCGAGAGGTGTACAGTTCCTGGGCAAGCACAGATCCCCAATGCTGTTGTGCCTGTGCATAGGCTGCACGGGGACAGTGAAGAGCAGCACGAGCTTTCAGGGCTGGCACCTTCCTTGTGGGACAAGGAGCCGGACATTTGCCTTTTCAGAAAAATGCTATGCCGAGAACGGACACCGAGAGGTGTACAGTTCCTGGGCAAGCACAGATCCCCAATGCTGTTGTGCCTGTGCATAGGCTGCACGGGGACAGTGAAGAGCAGCACGAGCTTTCAGGCCTGGCACCTTCCTTGTGGCACAAGGAGCCGGACGTTTGCCTTTTCAGAAAAATGCTATGCCGAGAACGGACACCGAGAGGTGTACCGATCCTGGGCAAGCACAGATCCCCAATGCTGTTGTGCCTGTGCATAGGCTGCACGGGGACAGTGAAGAGCAGCACGAGCTTTCAGGGCTGGCACCTTCCTTGTGGGACAAGGAGCCGGACGTTTGCCTTTTCAGAAAAATGCTATGCCGAGAACGGACACCGAGAGGTGTACCGATCCTGGGCAAGCACAGATCCCCAATGCTGTTGTGCCTGTGCATAGGCTGCACGGGGACAGTGAAGAGCAGCACGAGCTTTCAGGGCTGGCACCTTCCTTGTGGGACAAGGAGCCGGACGTTTGCCTTTTCAGAAAAATGCTATGCCGAGAACGGACACCGAGAGGTGTACAGTTCCTGGGCAAGCACAGATCCCCAATGCTGTTGTGCCTGTGCATAGGCTGCACGGGGACAGTGAAGAGCAGCACGAGCATTCAGGGCTGGCACCTTCCTTGTGGGACAAGGAGCCGGACGTTTGCCTTTTCAGAAAAATGCTATGCCGAGAACGGACACCGAGAGGTGTACCGATCCTGGGCAAGCACAGATCCCCAATGCTGTTGTGCCTGTGCATAGGCTGCACGGGGACAGTGAAGAGCAGCACGAGCTTTCAGGCCTGGCACCTTCCTTGTGGGACAAGGAGCCGGACGTTTGCCTTTTCAGAAAAATGCTATGCCGAGAACGGACACCGAGAGGTGTACAGTTCCTGGGCAAGCACAGATCCCCAATGCTGTTGTGCCTGTGCATAGGCTGCACGGGGACAGTGAAGAGCAGCACGAGCTTTCAGGCCTGGCACCTTCCTTGTGGCACAAGGAGCCGGACGTTTGCCTTTTCAGAAAAATGCTATGCCGAGAACGGACACCGAGAGGTGTACCGATCCTGGGCAAGCACAGATCCCCAATGCTGTTGTGCCTGTGCATAGGCTGCACGGGGACAGTGAAGAGCAGCACGAGCTTTCAGGGCTGGCACCTTCCTTGTGGGACAAGGAGCCGGACGTTTGCCTTTTCAGAAAAATGCTATGCCGAGAACGGACACCGAGAGGTGTACCGATCCTGGGCAAGCACAGATCCCCAATGCTGTTGTGCCTGTGCATAGGCTGCACGGGGACAGTGAAGAGCAGCACGAGCTTTCAGGGCTGGCACCTTCCTTGTGGGACAAGGAGCCGGACGTTTGCCTTTTCAGAAAAATGCTATGCCGAGAACGGACACCGAGAGGTGTACCGATCCTGGGCAAGCACAGATCCCCAATGCTGTTGTGCCTGTGCATAGGCTGCACGGGGACAGTGAAGAGCAGCACGAGCTTTCAGGGCTGGCAGCTTCCTTGTGGGACAAGGAGCCGGACGTTTGCCTTTTCAGAAAAATGCTATGCCGAGAACGGACACCGAGAGGTGTACCGATCCTGGGCAAGCACAGATCCCCAGTGCTGTTGTGCCTGTGCATAGGCTGCACGGGGACAGTGAAGAGCAGCACGAGCTTTCAGGGCTGGCACCTTCCTTGTGGGACAAGGAGCCGGACGTTTGCCTTTTCAGAAAAATGCTATGCCGAGAACGGACACCGAGAGGTGTACCGATCCTGGGCAAGCACAGATCCCCAATGCTGTTGTGCCTGTGCATAGGCTGCACGGGGACAGTGAAGAGCAGCACGAGCTTTCAGGGCTGGCACCTTCCTTGTGGGACAAGGAGCCGGACGTTTGCCTTTTCAGAAAAATGCTATGCCGAGAACGGACACCGAGAGGTGTACAGTTCCTGGGCAAGCACAGATCCCCAATGCTGTTGTGCCTGTGCATAGGCTGCACGGGGACAGTGAAGAGCAGCACGAGCTTTCAGGGCTGGCACCTTCCTTGTGGCACAAGGAGCCGGACGTTTGCCTTTTCAGAAAAATGCTATGCCGAGAACGGACACCGAGAGGTGTACAGTTCCTGGGCAAGCACAGATCCCCAATGCTGTTGTGCCTGTGCATAGGCTGCACGGGGACAGTGAAGAGCAGCACGAGCTTTCAGGGCTGGCAGCTTCCTTGTGGGACAAGGAGCCGGACGTTTGCCTTTTCGGAAGAGCCTCTGCCGAGAACGAGCGCCGTGAGATGTGCCGCCTGTGGGCAAGCACAGATCCCCAATGCTGTTGTGCCTGTGCATAGGCTGCACGGGGACAGTGAAGAGCAGCACGAGCTTTCAGGGCTGGCACCTTCCTTGTGGCACAAGGAGCCGGACGTTTGCCTTTTCAGAAAAATGCTATGCCGAGAACGGACACCGAGAGGTGTACCGATCCTGGGCAAGCACAGATCCCCAATGCTGTTGTGCCTGTGCATAGGCTGCACGGGGACAGTGAAGAGCAGCACGAGCTTTCAGGGCTGGCACCTTCCTTGTGGGACAAGGAGCCGGACGTTTGCCTTTTCAGAAAAATGCTATGCCGAGAACGGACATCGAGAGGTGTACAGTTTGTGGGCAAGCACAGATCCCCAATGCTGTTGTGCCTGTGCATAGGCTGCACGGGGACAGTGAAGAGCAGCACGAGCTTTCAGGGCTGGCACCTTCCTTGTGGGACAAGGAGCCGGACGTTTGCCTTTTCAGAAAAATGCTATGCCGAGAACGGACACCGAGAGGTGTACAGTTCCTGGGCAAGCACAGATCCCCAATGCTGTTGTGCCTGTGCATAGGCTGCACAGGGACAGTGAAGAGCAGCACGAGCTTTCAGGCCTGGCAGCTTCCTTGTGGGACAAGGAGCCGGACGTTTGCCTTTTCAGAAAAATGCTATGCCGAGAACGGACACCGAGAGGTGTACAGTTCCTGGGCAAGCACAGATCCCCAATGCTGTTGTGCCTGTGCATAGGCTGCACGGGGACAGTGAAGAGCAGCACGAGCTTTCAGGGCTGGCACCTTCCTTGTGGGACAAGGAGCCGGACGTTTGCCTTTTCAGAAAAATGCTATGCCGAGAACGGACACCGAGAGGTGTACCGATCCTGGGCAAGCACAGATCCCCAATGCTGTTGTGCCTGTGCATAGGCTGCACGGGGACAGTGAAGAGCAGCACGAGCTTTCAAGGCTGGCACCTTCCTTGTGGGACAAGGAGCCGGACGTTTGCCTTTTCAGAAAAATGCTATGCCGAGAACGGACACCGAGAGGTGTACCGATCCTGGGCAAGCACAGATCCCCAATGCTGTTGTGCCTGTGCATAGGCTGAACGGGGACAGTGAAGAGCAGCACGAGCTTTCAAGGCTGGCACCTTCCTTGTGGGACAAGGAGCCGGACGTTTGCCTTTTCAGAAAAATGCTATGCCGAGAACGGACATCGAGAGGTGTACAGTTCCTGGGCAAGCACAGATCCCCAATGCTGTTGTGCCTGTGCATAGGCTGCACGGGGACAGTGAAGAGCAGCACGAGCTTTCAGGGCTGGCACCTTCCTTGTGGCACAAGGAGCCGGACGTTTGCCTTTTCAGAAAAATGCTATGCCGAGAACGGACACCGAGAGGTGTACCGATCCTGGGCAAGCACAGATCCCCAATGCTGTTGTGCCTGTGCATAGGCTGCACGGGGACAGTGAAGAGCAGCACGAGCTTTCAGGGCTGGCACCTTCCTTGTGGGACAAGGAGCCGGACGTTTGCCTTTTCAGAAAAATGCTATGCCGAGAACGGACACCGAGAGGTGTACAGTTCCTGGGCAAGCACAGATCCCCAATGCTGTTGTGCCTGTGCATAGGCTGCACGGGGACAGTGAAGAGCAGCACGAGCTTTCAGGGCTGGCACCTTCCTTGTGGCACAAGGAGCCGGACGTTTGCCTTTTCAGAAAAATGCTATGCCGAGAACGGACACCGAGAGGTGTACAGTTCCTGGGCAAGCACAGATCCCCAATGCTGTTGTGCCTGTGCATAGGCTGCACGGGGACAGTGAAGAGCAGCACGAGCATTCAGGGCTGGCACCTTCCTTGTGGGACAAGGAGCCGGACGTTTGCCTTTTCAGAAAAATGCTATGCCGAGAACGGACACCGAGAGGTGTACCGATCCTGGGCAAGCACAGATCCCCAATGCTGTTGTGCCTGTGCATAGGCTGCACGGGGACAGTGAAGAGCAGCACGAGCTTTCAGGCCTGGCACCTTCCTTGTGGGACAAGGAGCCGGACGTTTGCCTTTTCAGAAAAATGCTATGCCGAGAACGGACACCGAGAGGTGTACAGTTCCTGGGCAAGCACAGATCCCCAATGCTGTTGTGCCTGTGCATAGGCTGCACGGGGACAGTGAAGAGCAGCACGAGCTTTCAGGGCTGGCACCTTCCTTGTGGCACAAGGAGCCGGACGTTTGCCTTTTCAGAAAAATGCTATGCCGAGAACGGACACCGAGAGGTGTACAGTTCCTGGGCAAGCACAGATCCCCAATGCTGTTGTGCCTGTGCATAGGCTGCACGGGGACAGTGAAGAGCAGCACGAGCTTTCAGGCCTGGCAGCTTCCTTGTGGGACAAGGAGCCGGACGTTTGCCTTTTCAGAAAAATGCTATGCCGAGAACGGACACCGAGAGGTGTACAGTTCCTGGGCAAGCACAGATCCCCAATGCTGTTGTGCCTGTGCATAGGCTGCACGGGGACAGTGAAGAGCAGCACGAGCTTTCAGGGCTGGCACCTTCCTTGTGGGACAAGGAGCCGGACGTTTGCCTTTTCAGAAAAATGCTATGCCGAGAACGGACACCGAGAGGTGTACAGATCCTGGGCAAGCACAGATCCCCAATGCTGTTGTGCCTGTGCATAGGCTGCACGGGGACAGTGAAGAGCAGCACGAGCTTTCAGGGCTGGCACCTTCCTTGTGGGACAAGGAGCCGGACGTTTGCCTTTTCGGAAGAGCCTCTGCCGAGAACGAGCGCCGTGAGATGTGCCGCCTGTGGGCAAGCACAGATCCCCAATGCTGTTGTGCCTGTGCATAGGCTGCACGGGGACAGTGAAGAGCAGCACGAGCTTTCAGGGCTGGCACCTTCCTTGTGGCACAAGGAGCCGGACGTTTGCCTTTTCAGAAAAATGCTATGCCGAGAACGGACATCGAGAGGTGTACCGATCCTGGGCAAGCACAGATCCCCAATGCTGTTGTGCCTGTGCATAGGCTGCACGGGGACAGTGAAGAGCAGCACGAGCTTTCAGGGCTGGCACCTTCCTTGTGGGACAAGGAGCCGGACGTTTGCCTTTTCAGAAAAATGCTATGCCGAGAACGGACACCGAGAGGTGTACCGATCCTGGGCAAGCACAGATCCCCAATGCTGTTGTGCCTGTGCATAGGCTGCACGGGGACAGTGAAGAGCAGCACGAGCTTTCAGGCCTGGCAGCTTCCTTGTGGGACAAGGAGCCGGACGTTTGCCTTTTCGGAAGAGCCTCTGCCGAGAACGAGCGCCGTGAAATGTGCCGCCTGTGGGCAAGCACAGATCCCCAATGCTGTTGTGCCTGTGCATAGGCTGCACGGGGACAGTGAAGAGCAGCACGAGCTTTCAGGGCTGGCACCTTCCTTGTGGCACAAGGAGCCGGACGTTTGCCTTTTCAGAAAAATGCTATGCTGAGAACGGACACCGAGAGGTGTACCGATCCTGGGCAAGCACAGATCCCCAATGCTGTTGTGCCTGTGCATAGGCTGCACGGGGACAGTGAAGAGCAGCACGAGCTTTCAAGGCTGGCACCTTCCTTGTGGGACAAGGAGCCGGACGTTTGCCTTTTCAGAAAAATGCTATGCCGAGAACGGACACCGAGAGGTGTACAGTTTCTGGGCAAGCACAGATCCCCAATGCTGTTGTGCCTGTGCATAGGCTGCACGGGGACAGTGAAGAGCAGCACGAGCTTTCAGGGCTGGCACCTTCCTTGTGGCACAAGGAGCCGGACGTTTGCCTTTTCAGAAAAATGCTATGCCGAGAACGGACATCGAGAGGTGTACAGTTCCTGGGCAAGCACAGATCCCCAATGCTGTTGTGCCTGTGCATAGGCTGCACGGGGACAGTGAAGAGTAGCACGAGCTTTCAGGGCTGGCACCTTCCTTCTGGGACAAGGAGCCGGACGTTTGCCTTTTCAGAAAAATGCTATGCCGAGAACGGACACCGAGAGGTGTACCGATCCTGGGCAAGCACAGATCCCCAATGCTGTTGTGCCTGTGCATAGGCTGCACGGGGACAGTGAAGAGCAGCACGAGTTTTCAGGCCTGGCAGCTTCCTTGTGGGACAAGGAGCCGGACGTTTGCCTTTTCGGAAGAGCCTCTGCCGAGAACGAGCGCCGTGAGATGTGCCGCCTGTGGGATAGAACAGATCCCCAATGCTGTTGTGCCTGTGCATAGGCTGCACGGGGACAGTGAAGAGCAGCACGAGCTTTCAGGGCTGGCACCTTCCTTGTGGCACAAGGAGCCGGACGTTTGCCTTTTCAGAAAAATGCTATGCCGAGAACGGACACCGAGAGGTGTACAGTTCCTGGGCAAGCACAGATCCCCAATGCTGTTGTGCCTGTGCATAGGCTGCACGGGGACAGTGAAGAGCAGCACGAGCTTTCAGGGCTGGCACCTTCCTTGTGGCACAAGGAGCCGGACGTTTGCCTTTTCAGAAAAATGCTATGCCGAGAACGGACATCGAGAGGTGTACAGTTCCTGGGCAAGCACAGATCCCCAATGCTGTTGTGCCTGTGCATAGGCTGCACGGGGACAGTGAAGAGTAGCACGAGCTTTCAGGGCTGGCACCTTCCTTGTGGGACAAGGAGCCGGACGTTTGCCTTTTCAGAAAAATGCTATGCCGAGAACGGACACCGAGAGGTGTACAGTTCCTGGGCAAGCACAGATCCCCAATGCTGTTGTGCCTGTGCATAGGCTGCACGGGGACAGTGAAGAGCAGCACGAGCTTTCAGGGCTGGCACCTTCCTTGTGGGACAAGGAGCCGGACGTTTGCCTTTTCAGAAAAATGCTATGCTGAGAACGGACACCGAGAGGTGTACCGATCCTGGGCAAGCACAGATCCCCAATGCTGTTGTGCCTGTGCATAGGCTGCACGGGGACAGTGAAGAGCAGCACGAGCTTTCAGGCCTGGCACCTTCCTTGTGGGACAAGGAGCCGGACGTTTGCCTTTTCAGAAAAATGCTATGCCGAGAACGGACACCGAGAGGTGTACAGTTTGTGGGCAAGCACAGATCCCCAATGCTGTTGTGCCTGTGCATAGGCTGCACGGGGACAGTGAAGAGCAGCACGAGCTTTCAGGGCTGGCACCTTCCTTGTGGGACATGGAGGCGGACGTTTGCCTTTTCAGAAAAATGCTATGCCGAGAACGGACACCGAGAGGTGTACAGTTCCTGGGCAAGCACAGATCCCCAATGCTGTTGTGCCTGTGCATAGGCTGCACGGGGACAGTGAAGAGCAGCACGAGCTTTCAGGGCTGGCACCTTCCTTGTGGGACATGGAGCCGGACGTTTGCCTTTTCAGAAAAATGCTATGCCGAGAACGGACACCGAGAGGTGTACCGATCCTGGGCAAGCACAGATCCCCAATGCTGTTGTGCCTGTGCATAGGCTGCACGGGGACAGTGAAGAGCAGCACGAGCTTTCAGGGCTGGCACCTTCCTTGTGGGACAAGGAGCCGGACGTTTGCCTTTTCAGAAAAATGCTATGCCGAGAACGGACACCGAGAGGTGTACAGTTCCTGGGCAAGCACAGATCCCCAATGCTGTTGTGCCTGTGCATAGGCTGCACGGGGACAGTGAAGAGCAGCACGAGCTTTCAGGGCTGGCACCTTCCTTGTGGCACAAGGAGCCGGACGTTTGCCTTTTCAGAAAAATGCTATGCCGAGAACGGACACCGAGAGGTGTACAGTTCCTGGGCAAGCACAGATCCCCAATGCTGTTGTGCCTGTGCATAGGCTGCACGGGGACAGTGAAGAGCAGCACGAGCTTTCAGGCCTGGCAGCTTCCTTGTGGGACAAGGAGCCGGACGTTTGCCTTTTCAGAAAAATGCTATGCTGAGAACGGACACCGAGAGGTGTACCGATCCTGGGCAAGCACAGATCCCCAATGCTGTTGTGCCTGTGCATAGGCTGCACGGGGACAGTGAAGAGCAGCACGAGCTTTCAGGCCTGGCACCTTCCTTGTGGGACAAGGAGCCGGACGTTTGCCTTTTCGGAAGAGCCTCTGCCGAGAACGAGCGCCGTGAGATGTGCCGCCTGTGGGCAAGCACAGATCCCCAATGCTGTTGTGCCTGTGCATAGGCTGCACGGGGACAGTGAAGAGCAGCACGAGCTTTCAGGGCTGGCACCTTCCTTGTGGCACAAGGAGCCGGACGTTTGCCTTTTCAGAAAAAAATGCTATGCCGAGAACGGACACCGAGAGGTGTACAGTTCCTGGGCAAGCACAGATCCCCAATGCTGTTGTGCCTGTGCATAGGCTGCACGGGGACAGTGAAGAGCAGCACGAGCTTTCAGGGCTGGCACCTTCCTTGTGGGACAAGGAGCCGGACGTTTGCCTTTTCAGAAAAATGCTATGCCGAGAACGGACACCGAGAGGTGTACAGTTCCTGGGCAAGCACAGATCCCCAATGCTGTTGTGCCTGTGCATAGGCTGCACGGGGACAGTGAAGAGCAGCACGAGCTTTCAGGGCTGGCACCTTCCTTGTGGGACAAGGAGCCGGACGTTTGCCTTTTCAGAAAAATGCTATGCCGAGAACGGACACCGAGAGGTGTACCGATCCTGGGCAAGCACAGATCCCCAATGCTGTTGTGCCTGTGCATAGGCTGCACGGGGACAGTGAAGAGCAGCACGAGCTTTCAGGCCTGGCAGCTTCCTTGTGGGACAAGGAGCCGGACGTTTGCCTTTTCAGAAAAATGCTATGCCGAGAACGGACACCGAGAGGTGTACAGTTCCTGGGCAAGCACAGATCCCCAATGCTGTTGTGCCTGTGCATAGGCTGCACGGGGACAGTGAAGAGCAGCACGAGCTTTCAGGGCTGGCACCTTCCTTGTGGCACAAGGAGCCGGACGTTTGCCTTTTCAGAAAAATGCTATGCCGAGAACGGACACCGAGAGGTGTACAGTTCCTGGGCAAGCACAGATCCCCAATGCTGTTGTGCCTGTGCATAGGCTGCACGGGGACAGTGAAGAGCAGCACGAGCTTTCAGGCCGGGCAGCTTCCTTGTGGGACAAGGAGCCGGACGTTTGCCTTTTCGGAAGAGCCTCTGCCGAGAACGAGCGCCGTGAGATGTGCCGCCTGTGGGCAAGCACAGATCCCCAATGCTGTTGTGCCTGTGCATAGGCTGCACGGGGACAGTGAAGAGCAGCACGAGCTTTCAGGGCTGGCACCTTCCTTGTGGGACAAGGAGCCGGACGTTTGCCTTTTCAGAAAAATGCTATGCCGAGAACGGACACCGAGAGGTGTACAGTTCCTGGGCAAGCACAGATCCCCAATGCTGTTGTGCCTGTGCATAGGCTGCACGGGGACAGTGAAGAGCAGCACGAGCTTTCAGGGCTGGCACCTTCCTTGTGGCACAAGGAGCCGGACGTTTGCCTTTTCAGAAAAATGCTATGCCGAGAACGGACACCGAGAGGTGTACAGTTCCTGGGCAAGCACAGATCCCCAATGCTGTTGTGCCTGTGCATAGGCTGCACGGGGACAGTGAAGAGCAGCACGAGCTTTCAGGCCGGGCAGCTTCCTTGTGGGACAAGGAGCCGGACGTTTGCCTTTTCGGAAGAGCCTCTGCCGAGAACGAGCGCCGTGAGATGTGCCGCCTGTGGGCAAGCACAGATCCCCAATGCTGTTGTGCCTGTGCATAGGCTGCACGGGGACAGTGAAGAGCAGCACGAGCTTTCAGGGCTGGCACCTTCCTTGTGGGACAAGGAGCCGGACGTTTGCCTTTTCAGAAAAATGCTATGCCGAGAACGGACACCGAGAGGTGTACCGATCCTGGGCAAGCACAGATCCCCAATGCTGTTGTGCCTGTGCATAGGCTGCACGGGGACAGTGAAGAGCAGCACGAGCTTTCAGGGCTGGCACCTTCCTTGTGGGACAAGGAGCCGGACGTTTGCCTTTTCAGAAAAAAATGCTATGCCGAGAACGGACACCGAGAGGTGTACCGATCCTGGGCAAGCACAGATCCCCAATGCTGTTGTGCCTGTGCATAGGCTGCACGGGGACAGTGAAGAGCAGCACGAGCTTTCAGGGCTGGCACCTTCCTTGTGGGACAAGGAGCCGGACGTTTGCCTTTTCAGAAAAATGCTATGCCGAGAACGGACACCGAGAGGTGTACAGTTCCTGGGCAAGCACAGATCCCCAATGCTGTTGTGCCTGTGCATAGGCTGCACGGGGACAGTGAAGAGCAGCACGAGCTTTCAGGGCTGGCACCTTCCTTGTGGGACAAGGAGCCGGACGTTTGCCTTTTCAGAAAAATGCTATGCCGAGAACGGACACCGAGAGGTGTACCGATCCTGGGCAAGCACAGATCCCCAATGCTGTTGTGCCTGTGCATAGGCTGCACGGGGACAGTGAAGAGCAGCACGAGCTTTCAGGGCTGGCACCTTCCTTGTGGCACAAGGAGCCGGACGTTTGCCTTTTCAGAAAAATGCTATGCCGAGAACGGACACCGAGAGGTGTACAGTTTCTGGGCAAGCACAGATCCCCAATGCTGTTGTGCCTGTGCATAGGCTGCACGGGGACAGTGAAGAGCAGCACGAGCTTTCAGGCCTGGCAGATTCCTTGTGGGACAAGGAGCCGGACGTTTGCCTTTTCGGAAGAGCCTCTGCCGAGAACGAGCGCCGTGAGATGTGCCGCCTGTGGGCAAGCACAGATCCCCAGTGCTGTTGTGCCTGTGCATAGGCTGCACGGGGACAGTGAAGAGCAGCACGAGCTTTCAGGGCTGGCACCTTCCTTGTGGGACAAGGAGCCGGACGTTTGCCTTTTCAGAAAAATGCTATGCCGAGAACGGACACCGAGAGGTGTACAGTTCCTGGGGAAGCACAGATCCCCAATGCTGTTGTGCCTGTGCATAGGCTGCACGGGGACAGTGAAGAGCAGCACGAGCTTTCAGGGCTGGCACCTTCCTTGTGGGACAAGGAGCCGGACGTTTGCCTTTTCAGAAAAAAATGCTATGCCGAGAACGGACACCGAGAGGTGTACCGATCCTGGGCAAGCACAGATCCCCAATGCTGTTGTGCCTGTGCATAGGCTGCACGGGGACAGTGAAGAGCAGCACGAGCTTTCAGGGCTGGCACCTTCCTTGTGGGACAAGGAGACGGACGTTTGCCTTTTCAGAAAAAAATGCTATGCCGAGAACGGACACCGAGAGGTGTACCGATCCTGGGCAAGCACAGATCCCCAATGCTGTTGTGCCTGTGCATAGGCTGCACGGGGACAGTGAAGAGCAGCACGAGCTTTCAGGGCTGGCACCTTCCTTGTGGGACAAGGAGCCGGACGTTTGCCTTTTCAGAAAAATGCTATGCCGAGAACGGACACCGAGAGGTGTACAGTTCCTGGGCAAGCACAGATCCCCAATGCTGTTGTGCCTGTGCATAGGCTGCACGGGGACAGTGAAGAGCAGCACGAGCTTTCAGGGCTGGCAGATTCCTTGTGGGACAAGGAGCCGGACGTTTGCCTTTTCGGAAGAGCCTCTGCCGAGAACGAGCGCCGTGAGATGTGCCGCCTGTGGGCAAGCACAGATCCCCAATGCTGTTGTGCCTGTGCATAGGCTGCACGGGGACAGTGAAGAGCAGCACGAGCTTTCAGGGCTGGCACCTTCCTTGTGGGACAAGGAGCCGGACGTTTGCCTTTTCAGAAAAATGCTATGCCGAGAACGGACACCGAGAGGTGTACCGATCCTGGGCAAGCACAGATCCCCAATGCTGTTGTGCCTGTGCATAGGCTGCACGGGGACAGTGAAGAGCAGCACGAGCTTTCAAGGCTGGCACCTTCCTTGTGGGACAAGGAGCCGGACGTTTGCCTTTTCAGAAAAATGCTATGCCGAGAACGGACACCGAGAGGTGTACAGTTCCTGGGCAAGCACAGATCCCCAATGCTGTTGTGCCTGTGCATAGGCTGCACGGGGACAGTGAAGAGCAGCACGAGCTTTCAGGGCTGGCACCTTCCTTGTGGCACAAGGAGCCGGACGTTTGCCTTTTCAGAAAAAAATGCTATGCCGAGAACGGACACCGAGAGGTGTACCGATCCTGGGCAAGCACAGATCCCCAGTGCTGTTGTGCCTGTGCATAGGCTGCACGGGGACAGTGAAGAGCAGCACGAGCTTTCAGGGCTGGCACCTTCCTTGTGGCACAAGGAGCCGGACGTTTGCCTTTTCAGAAAAATGCTATGCCGAGAACGGACACCGAGAGGTGTACCGATCCTGGGCAAGCACAGATCCCCAATGCTGTTGTGCCTGTGCATAGGCTGCACGGGGACAGTGAAGAGCAGCACGAGCTTTCAGGCCTGGCAGCTTCCTTGTGGCACAAGGAGCCGGACGTTTGCCTTTTCAGAAAAATGCTATGCCGAGAACGGACACCGAGAGGTGTACAGTTCCTGGGGAAGCACAGATCCCCAATGCTGTTGTGCCTGTGCATAGGCTGCACGGGGACAGTGAAGAGCAACACGAGCTTTCAGGCCTGGCAGCTTCCTTGTGGCACAAGGAGCCGGACGTTTGCCTTTTCAGAAAAATGCTATGCCGAGAACGGACACCGAGAGGTGTACAGTTCCTGGGCAAGCACAGATCCCCAATGCTGTTGTGCCTGTGCATAGGCTGCACGGGGACAGTGAAGAGCAGCACGAGCTTTCAGGCCTGGCAGATTCCTTGTGGGACAAGGAGCCGGACGTTTGCCTTTTCGGAAGAGCCTCTGCCGAGAACGAGCGCCGTGAGATGTGCCGCCTGTGGGCAAGCACAGATCCCCAATGCTGTTGTGCCTGTGCATAGGCTGCACGGGGACAGTGAAGAGCAGCACGAGCTTTCAGGGCTGGCACCTTCCTTGTGGCACAAGGAGCCGGACGTTTGCCTTTCCAGAAAAATGCTATGCCGAGAACGGACATCGAGAGGTGTACAGTTCCTGGGCAAGCACAGATCCCCAATGCTGTTGTGCCTGTGCATAGGCTGCACGGGGACAGTGAAGAGCAGCACGAGCTTTCAGGGCTGGCACCTTCCTTGTGGGACAAGGAGCCGGACGTTTGCCTTTTCAGAAAAATGCTATGCCGAGAACGGACACCGAGAGGTGTACCGATCCTGGGCAAGCACAGATCCCCAATGCTGTTGTGCCTGTGCATAGGCTGCACGGGGACAGTGAAGAGCAGCACGAGCTTTCAAGGCTGGCACCTTCCTTGTGGGACAAGGAGCCGGACGTTTGCCTTTTCAGAAAAATGCTATGCCGAGAACGGACACCGAGAGGTGTACAGTTTCTGGGCAAGCACAGATCCCCAATGCTGTTGTGCCTGTGCATAGGCTGCACGGGGACAGTGAAGAGCAGCACGAGCTTTCAGGGCTGGCACCTTCCTTGTGGCACAAGGAGCCGGACGTTTGCCTTTTCAGAAAAATGCTATGCCGA
Source organism: Buteo buteo (assembly GCF_964188355.1). Taxonomy (NCBI): domain Eukaryota; kingdom Metazoa; phylum Chordata; class Aves; order Accipitriformes; family Accipitridae; genus Buteo; species Buteo buteo. The sequence continues at coordinate 25,294 of NW_027439402.1, forward strand.
GAACGGACACCGAGAGGTGTACAGTTCCTGGGCAAGCACAGATCCCCAATGCTGTTGTGCCTGTGCATAGGCTGCACGGGGACAGTGAAGAGCAGCACGAGCTTTCAGGCCTGGCAGCTTCCTTGTGGGACAAGGAGCCGGACGTTTGCCTTTTCGGAAGAGCCTCTGCCGAGAACGAGCGCCGTGAGATGTGCCGCCTGTGGGCAAGCACAGATCCCCAATGCTGTTGTGCCTGTGCATAGGCTGCACGGGGACAGTGAAGAGCAGCACGAGCTTTCAGGGCTGGCACCTTCCTTGTGGCACAAGGAGCCGGACGTTTGCCTTTTCAGAAAAAAATGCTATGCCGAGAACGGACACCGAGAGGTGTACCGATCCTGGGCAAGCACAGATCCCCAGTGCTGTTGTGCCTGTGCATAGGCTGCACGGGGACAGTGAAGAGCAGCACGAGCTTTCAGGGCTGGCACCTTCCTTGTGGCACAAGGAGCCGGACGTTTGCCATTTCAGAAAAATGCTATGCCGAGAACGGACACCGAGAGGTGTACCGATCCTGGGCAAGCACAGATCCCCAATGCTGTTGTGCCTGTGCATAGGCTGCACGGGGACAGTGAAGAGCAGCACGAGCTTTCAGGCCTGGCAGCTTCCTTGTGGGACAAGGAGCCGGACGTTTGCCTTTTCAGAAAAATGCTATGCCGAGAACGGACACCGAGAGGTGTACCGATCCTGGGCAAGCACAGATCCCCAGTGCTGTTGTGCCTGTGCATAGGCTGCACGGGGACAGTGAAGAGCAGCACGAGCTTTCAGGGCTGGCACCTTCCTTGTGGGACAAGGAGCCGGACGTTTGCCTTTTCAGAAAAATGCTATGCCGAGAACGGACACCGAGAGGTGTACCGATCCTGGGCAAGCACAGATCCCCAATGCTGTTGTGCCTGTGCATAGGCTGCACGGGGACAGTGAAGAGCAGCACGAGCTTTCAGGGCTGGCACCTTCCTTGTGGGACAAGGAGCCGGACGTTTGCCTTTTCAGAAAAATGCTATGCCGAGAACGGACACCGAGAGGTGTACAGTTCCTGGGCAAGCACAGATCCCCAATGCTGTTGTGCCTGTGCATAGGCTGCACGGGGACAGTGAAGAGCAGCACGAGCTTTCAGGGCTGGCAGATTCCTTGTGGGACAAGGAGCCGGACGTTTGCCTTTTCGGAAGAGCCTCTGCCGAGAACGAGCGCCGTGAGATGTGCCGCCTGTGGGCAAGCACAGATCCCCAATGCTGTTGTGCCTGTGCATAGGCTGCACGGGGACAGTGAAGAGCAGCACGAGCTTTCAGGGCTGGCACCTTCCTTGTGGGACAAGGAGCCGGACGTTTGCCTTTTCAGAAAAATGCTATGCCGAGAACGGACACCGAGTAGTGTACAGTTTCTGGGCAAGCACAGATCCCCAATGCTGTTGTGCCTGTGCATAGGCTGCACGGGGACAGTGAAGAGCAGCACGAGCTTTCAGGGCTGGCACCTTCCTTGTGGCACAAGGAGCCGGACGTTTGCCTTTTCAGAAAAAAATGCTATGCCGAGAACGGACACCGAGAGGTGTACCGATCCTGGGCAAGCACAGATCCCCAGTGCTGTTGTGCCTGTGCATAGGCTGCACGGGGACAGTGAAGAGCAGCACGAGCTTTCAGGGCTGGCACCTTCCTTGTGGCACAAGGAGCCGGACGTTTGCCTTTTCAGAAAAATGCTATGCCGAGAACGGACACCGAGAGGTGTACCGATCCTGGGCAAGCACAGATCCCCAATGCTGTTGTGCCTGTGCATAGGCTGCACGGGGACAGTGAAGAGCAGCACGAGCTTTCAGGCCTGGCAGCTTCCTTGTGGCACAAGGAGCCGGACGTTTGCCTTTTCAGAAAAATGCTATGCCGAGAACGGACACCGAGAGGTGTACAGTTCCTGGGGAAGCACAGATCCCCAATGCTGTTGTGCCTGTGCATAGGCTGCACGGGGACAGTGAAGAGCAACACGAGCTTTCAGGCCTGGCAGCTTCCTTGTGGCACAAGGAGCCGGACGTTTGCCTTTTCAGAAAAATGCTATGCCGAGAACGGACACCGAGAGGTGTACAGTTCCTGGGCAAGCACAGATCCCCAATGCTGTTGTGCCTGTGCATAGGCTGCACGGGGACAGTGAAGAGCAGCACGAGCTTTCAGGCCTGGCAGATTCCTTGTGGGACAAGGAGCCGGACGTTTGCCTTTTCGGAAGAGCCTCTGCCGAGAACGAGCGCCGTGAGATGTGCCGCCTGTGGGCAAGCACAGATCCCCAATGCTGTTGTGCCTGTGCATAGGCTGCACGGGGACAGTGAAGAGCAGCACGAGCTTTCAGGGCTGGCACCTTCCTTGTGGCACAAGGAGCCGGACGTTTGCCTTTTCAGAAAAAAATGCTATGCCGAGAACGGACACCGAGAGGTGTACCGATCCTGGGCAAGCACAGATCCCCAGTGCTGTTGTGCCTGTGCATAGGCTGCACGGGGACAGTGAAGAGCAGCACGAGCTTTCAGGGCTGGCACCTTCCTTGTGGGACAAGGAGCCGGACGTTTGCCTTTTCAGAAAAATGCTATGCCGAGAACGGACACCGAGAGGTGTACCGATCCTGGGCAAGCACAGATCCCCAATGCTGTTGTGCCTGTGCATAGGCTGCACGGGGACAGTGAAGAGCAGCACGAGCTTTCAAGGCTGGCACCTTCCTTGTGGGACAAGGAGCCGGACGTTTGCCTTTTCAGAAAAATGCTATGCCGAGAACGGACACCGAGAGGTGTACAGTTTCTGGGCAAGCACAGATCCCCAATGCTGTTGTGCCTGTGCATAGGCTGCACGGGGACAGTGAAGAGCAGCACGAGCTTTCAGGGCTGGCACCTTCCTTGTGGCACAAGGAGCCGGACGTTTGCCTTTTCAGAAAAATGCTATGCCGAGAACGGACACCGAGAGGTGTACAGTTCCTGGGCAAGCACAGATCCCCAATGCTGTTGTGCCTGTGCATAGGCTGCACGGGGACAGTGAAGAGCAGCACGAGCTTTCAGGCCTGGCAGCTTCCTTGTGGGACAAGGAGCCGGACGTTTGCCTTTTCGGAAGAGCCTCTGCCGAGAACGAGCGCCGTGAGATGTGCCGCCTGTGGGCAAGCACAGATCCCCAATGCTGTTGTGCCTGTGCATAGGCTGCACGGGGACAGTGAAGAGCAGCACGAGCTTTCAGGGCTGGCACCTTCCTTGTGGCACAAGGAGCCGGACGTTTGCCTTTTCAGAAAAAAATGCTATGCCGAGAACGGACACCGAGAGGTGTACCGATCCTGGGCAAGCACAGATCCCCAGTGCTGTTGTGCCTGTGCATAGGCTGCACGGGGACAGTGAAGAGCAGCACGAGCTTTCAGGGCTGGCACCTTCCTTGTGGCACAAGGAGCCGGACGTTTGCCTTTTCAGAAAAATGCTATGCCGAGAACGGACACCGAGAGGTGTACCGATCCTGGGCAAGCACAGATCCCCAATGCTGTTGTGCCTGTGCATAGGCTGCACGGGGACAGTGAAGAGCAGCACGAGCTTTCAGGCCTGGCAGCTTCCTTGTGGCACAAGGAGCCGGACGTTTGCCTTTTCAGAAAAATGCTATGCCGAGAACGGACACCGAGAGGTGTACAGTTCCTGGGCAAGCACAGATCCCCAATGCTGTTGTGCCTGTGCATAGGCTGCACGGGGACAGTGAAGAGCAGCACGAGCTTTCAGGCCTGGCAGCTTCCTTGTGGGACAAGGAGCCGGACGTTTGCCTTTTCAGAAAAATGCTATGCCGAGAACGGACACCGAGAGGTGTACCGATCCTGGGCAAGCACAGATCCCCAGTGCTGTTGTGCCTGTGCATAGGCTGCACGGGGACAGTGAAGAGCAGCACGAGCTTTCAGGGCTGGCACCTTCCTTGTGGGACAAGGAGCCGGACGTTTGCCTTTTCAGAAAAATGCTATGCCGAGAACGGACACCGAGAGGTGTACCGATCCTGGGCAAGCACAGATCCCCAATGCTGTTGTGCCTGTGCATAGGCTGCACGGGGACAGTGAAGAGCAGCACGAGCTTTCAAGGCTGGCACCTTCCTTGTGGGACAAGGAGCCGGACGTTTGCCTTTTCAGAAAAATGCTATGCCGAGAACGGACACCGAGAGGTGTACAGTTTCTGGGCAAGCACAGATCCCCAATGCTGTTGTGCCTGTGCATAGGCTGCACGGGGACAGTGAAGAGCAGCACGAGCTTTCAGGGCTGGCACCTTCCTTGTGGGACAAGGAGCCGGACGTTTGCCTTTTCAGAAAAATGCTATGCCGAGAACGGACACCGAGAGGTGTACCGATCCTGGGCAAGCACAGATCCCCAATGCTGTTGTGCCTGTGCATAGGCTGCACGGGGACAGTGAAGAGCAGCACGAGCTTTCAGGGCTGGCACCTTCCTTGTGGGACAAGGAGCCGGACGTTTGCCTTTTCAGAAAAATGCTATGCCGAGAACGGACACCGAGAGGTGTACAGTTTCTGGGCAAGCACAGATCCCCAATGCTGTTGTGCCTGTGCATAGGCTGCACGGGGACAGTGAAGAGCAGCACGAGCTTTCAGGGCTGGCACCTTCCTTGTGGGACAAGGAGCCGGACGTTTGCCTTTCCAGAAAAATGCTATGCCGAGAACGGACATCGAGAGGTGTACAGTTCCTGGGCAAGCACAGATCCCCAATGCTGTTGTGCCTGTGCATAGGCTGCACGGGGACAGTGAAGAGCAGCACGAGCTTTCAGGGCTGGCACCTTCCTTGTGGGACAAGGAGCCGGACGTTTGCCTTTCCAGAAAAATGCTATGCCGAGAACGGACATCGAGAGGTGTACAGTTCCTGGGCAAGCACAGATCCCCAATGCTGTTGTGCCTGTGCATAGGCTGCACGGGGACAGTGAAGAGCAGCACGAGCTTTCAGGCCTGGCAGCTTCCTTGTGGGACAAGGAGCCGGACGTTTGCCTTTTCGGAAGAGCCTCTGCCGAGAACGAGCGCCGTGAGATGTGCCGCCTGTGGGCAAGCACAGATCCCCAATGCTGTTGTGCCTGTGCATAGGCTGCACGGGGACAGTGAAGAGCAGCACGAGCTTTCAGGGCTGGCACCTTCCTTGTGGGACAAGGAGCCGGACGTTTGCCTTTTCAGAAAAAAATGCTATGCCGAGAACGGACACCGAGAGGTGTACCGATCCTGGGCAAGCACAGATCCCCAATGCTGTTGTGCCTGTGCATAGGCTGCACGGGGACAGTGAAGAGCAGCACGAGCTTTCAGGGCTGGCACCTTCCTTGTGGGACAAGGAGCCGGACGTTTGCCTTTTCGGAAGAGCCTCTGCTGAGAACGAGCGCCGTGAGATGTGCCGCCTGTGGGCAAGCACAGATCCCCAATGCTGTTGTGCCTGTGCATAGGCTGCACGGGGACAGTGAAGAGCAGCACGAGCTTTCAGGCCTGGCAGCTTCCTTGTGGGACAAGGAGCCGGACGTTTGCCTTTTCAGAAAAATGCTATGCCGAGAACGGACACCGAGAGGTGTACAGTTCCTGGGCAAGCACAGATCCCCAATGCTGTTGTGCCTGTGCATAGGCTGCACGGGGACAGTGAAGAGCAGCACGAGCTTTCAGGCCTGGCAGCTTCCTTGTGGGACAAGGAGCCGGACGTTTGCCTTTTCGGAAGAGCCTCTGCCGAGAACGAGCGCCGTGAGATGTGCCGCCTGTGGGCAAGCACAGATCCCCAATGCTGTTGTGCCTGTGCATAGGCTGCACGGGGACAGTGAAGAGCAGCACGAGCTTTCAGGGCTGGCACCTTCCTTGTGGGACAAAGAGCCGGACGTTTGCCTTTTCAGAAAAAAATGCTATGCCGAGAACGGACACCGAGAGGTGTACCGATCCTGGGCAAGCACAGATCCCCAGTGCTGTTGTGCCTGTGCATAGGCTGCACGGGGACAGTGAAGAGCAGCACGAGCTTTCAGGGCTGGCACCTTCCTTGTGGCACAAGGAGCCGGACGTTTGCCTTTTCAGAAAAATGCTATGCCGAGAACGGACACCGAGAGGTGTACAGTTCCTGGGCAAGCACAGATCCCCAATGCTGTTGTGCCTGTGCATAGGCTGCACGGGGACAGTGAAGAGCAGCACGAGCTTTCAGGCCTGGCACCTTCCTTGTGGCACAAGGAGCCGGACGTTTGCCTTTTCAGAAAAATGCTATGCCGAGAACGGACACCGAGAGGTGTACCGATCCTGGGCAAGCACAGATCCCCAATGCTGTTGTGCCTGTGCATAGGCTGCACGGGGACAGTGAAGAGCAGCACGAGCTTTCAAGGCTGGCACCTTCCTTGTGGGACAAGGAGCCGGACGTTTGCCTTTTCAGAAAAATGCTATGCCGAGAACGGACACCGAGAGGTGTACAGTTTCTGGGCAAGCACAGATCCCCAATGCTGTTGTGCCTGTGCATATGCTGCACGGGGACAGTGAAGAGCAGCACGAGCTTTCAGGGCTGGCAGCTTCCTTGTGGGACAAGGAGCTGGACGTTTGCCTTTTCGGAAGAGCCTCTGCCGAGAACGAGCGCCGTGAGATGTGCCGCCTGTGGGCAAGCACAGATCCCCAATGCTGTTGTGCCTGTGCATAGGCTGCACGGGGACAGTGAAGAGCAGCACGAGCTTTCAGGGCTGGCACCTTCCTTGTGGGACAAGGAGCCGGACGTTTGCCTTTTCAGAAAAATGCTATGCCGAGAACGGACACCGAGAGGTGTACAGTTCCTGGGCAAGCACAGATCCCCAATGCTGTTGTGCCTGTGCATAGGCTGCACGGGGACAGTGAAGAGCAGCACGAGCTTTCAGGGCTGGCACCTTCCTTGTGGGACAAGGAGCCGGACGTTTGCCTTTTCAGAAAAATGCTATGCCGAGAACGGACACCGAGAGGTGTACCGATCCTGGGCAAGCACAGATCCCCAATGCTGTTGTGCCTGTGCATAGGCTGCACGGGGACAGTGAAGAGCAGCACGAGCTTTCAGGCCTGGCACCTTCCTTGTGGGACAAGGAGCCGGACGTTTGCCTTTTCAGAAAAAAATGCTATGCCGAGAACGGACACCGAGAGGTGTACCGATCCTGGGCAAGCACAGATCCCCAGTGCTGTTGTGCCTGTGCATAGGCTGCACGGGGACAGTGAAGAGCAGCACGAGCTTTCAGGGCTGGCACCTTCCTTGTGGGACAAGGAGCCGGACGTTTGCCTTTTCAGAAAAATGCTATGCCGAGAACGGACACCGAGAGGTGTACAGTTCCTGGGCAAGCACAGATCCCCAATGCTGTTGTGCCTGTGCATAGGCTGCACGAGGACAGTGAAGAGCAGCACGAGCTTTCAGGGCTGGCACCTTCCTTGTGGCACAAGGAGCCGGACGTTTGCCTTTTCAGAAAAATGCTATGCCGAGAACGGACACTGAGAGGTGTACAGTTCCTGGGCAAGCACAGATCCCCAATGCTGTTGTGCCTGTGCATAGGCTGCACGGGGACAGTGAAGAGCAGCACGAGCTTTCAGGGCTGGCACCTTCCTTGTGGGACAAGGAGCCGGACGTTTGCCTTTTCAGAAAAATGCTATGCCGAGAACGGACACCGAGAGGTGTACAGTTCCTGGGCAAGCACAGATCCCCAATGCTGTTGTGCCTGTGCATAGGCTGCACGGGGACAGTGAAGAGCAGCACGAGCTTTCAGGGCTGGCACCTTCCTTGTGGGACAAGGAGCCGGACGTTTGCCTTTTCAGAAAAATGCTATGCCGAGAACGGACACCGAGAGGTGTACAGATCCTGGGCAAGCACAGATCCCCAATGCTGTTGTGCCTGTGCATAGGCTGCACGGGGACAGTGAAGAGCAGCACGAGCTTTCAGGGCTGGCACCTTCCTTGTGGGACAAGGAGCCGGACGTTTGTCTTTTCAGAAAAATGCTATGCCGAGAACGGACATCGAGAGGTGTACAGTTCCTGGGCAAGCACAGATCCCCAATGCTGTTGTGCCTGTGCATAGGCTGCACGGGGACAGTGAAGAGCAGCACGAGCTTTCAGGGCTGGCACCTTCCTTGTGGGACATGGAGGCGGACGTTTGCCTTTTCAGAAAAATGCTATGCCGAGAACGGACACCGAGAGGTGTACAGTTTCTGGGCAAGCACAGATCCCCAATGCTGTTGTGCCTGTGCATAGGCTGCACGGGGACAGTGAAGAGCAGCACGCGCTTTCAGGGCTGGCACCTTCCTTGTGGGACAAGGAGCCGGACGTTTGCCTTTTCAGAAAAATGCTATGCCGAGAACGGACACCGAGAGGTGTACCGATCCTGGGCAAGCACAGATCCCCAATGCTGTTGTGCCTGTGCATAGGCTGCACGGGGACAGTGAAGAGCAGCACGAGCTTTCAGGGCTGGCACCTTCCTTGTGGCACAAGGAGCCGGACGTTTGCCTTTTCAGAAAAATGCTATGCCGAGAACGGACACCGAGAGGTGTACCGATCCTGGGCAAGCACAGATCCCCAATGCTGTTGTGCCTGTGCATAGGCTGCACGGGGACAGTGAAGAGCAGCACGAGCTTTCAGGCCTGGCAGCTTCCTTGTGGGACAAGGAGCCGGACGTTTGCCTTTTCGGAAGAGCCTCTGCCGAGAACGAGCGCCGTGAGATGTGCCGCCTGTGGGCAAGCACAGATCCCCAATGCTGTTGTGCCTGTGCATAGGCTGCACGGGGACAGTGAAGAGCAGCACGAGCTTTCAGGGCTGGCACCTTCCTTGTGGGACAAGGAGCCGGACGTTTGCCTTTTCAGAAAAAAATGCTATGCCGAGAACGGACACCGAGAGGTGTACCGATCCTGGGCAAGCACAGATCCCCAATGCTGTTGTGCCTGTGCATAGGCTGCACGGGGACAGTGAAGAGCAGCACGAGCTTTCAGGGCTGGCACCTTCCTTGTGGGACAAGGAGCCGGACGTTTGCCTTTTCAGAAAAATGCTATGCCGAGAACGGACACCGAGAGGTGTACAGTTCCTGGGCAAGCACAGATCCCCAATGCTGTTGTGCCTGTGCATAGGCTGCACGGGGACAGTGAAGAGCAGCACGAGCTTTCAGGGCTGGCACCTTCCTTGTGGGACAAGGAGCCGGACGTTTGCCTTTTCAGAAAAATGCTATGCCGAGAACGGACACCGAGAGGTGTACCGATCCTGGGCAAGCACAGATCCCCAATGCTGTTGTGCCTGTGCATAGGCTGCACGGGGACAGTGAAGAGCAGCACGAGCTTTCAGGGCTGGCACCTTCCTTGTGGCACAAGGAGCCGGACGTTTGCCTTTTCAGAAAAATGCTATGCCGAGAACGGACACCGAGAGGTGTACAGTTCCTGGGCAAGCACAGATCCCCAATGCTGTTGTGCCTGTGCATAGGCTGCACGGGGACAGTGAAGAGCAGCACGAGCTTTCAGGGCTGGCACCTTCCTTGTGGGACAAGGAGCCGGACGTTTGCCTTTTTAGAAAAAAATGCTATGCCGAGAACGGACACCGAGAGGTGTACCGATCCTGGGCAAGCACAGATCCCCAATGCTGTTGTGCCTGTGCATAGGCTGCACGGGGACAGTGAAGAGCAGCACGAGCTTTCAGGGCTGGCACCTTCCTTGTGGGACAAGGAGCCGGACGTTTGCCTTTTCAGAAAAATGCTATGCCGAGAACGGACACCGAGAGGTGTACCGATCCTGGGCAAGCACAGATCCCCAATGCTGTTGTGCCTGTGCATAGGCTGCACGGGGACAGTGAAGAGCAGCACGAGCTTTCAAGGCTGGCACCTTCCTTGTGGGACAAGGAGCCGGACGTTTGCCTTTTCAGAAAAAAATGCTATGGCGAGAACGGACACCGAGAGGTGTACCGATCCTGGGCAAGCACAGATCCCCAATGCTGTTGTGCCTGTGCATAGGCTGCACGGGGACAGTGAAGAGCAGCACGAGCTTTCAGGGCTGGCACCTTCCTTGTGGGACAAGGAGCCGGACGTTTGCCTTTTCAGAAAAAAATGCTATGCCGAGAACGGACACCGAGAGGTGTACCGATCCTGGGCAAGCACAGATCCCCAATGCTGTTGTGCCTGTGCATAGGCTGCACGGGGACAGTGAAGAGCAGCACGAGCTTTCAGGCCTGGCACCTTCCTTGTGGGACAAGGAGCCGGACGTTTGCCTTTTCAGAAAAATGCTATGCCGAGAACGGACACCGAGAGGTGTACCGATCCTGGGCAAGCACAGATCCCCAATGCTGTTGTGCCTGTGCATAGGCTGCACGGGGACAGTGAAGAGCAGCACGAGCTTTCAGGGCTGGCACCTTCCTTGTGGCACAAGGAGCCGGACGTTTGCCTTTTCAGAAAAATGCTATGCCGAGAACGGACACCGAGAGGTGTACCGATCCTGGGCAAGCACAGATCCCCAATGCTGTTGTGCCTGTGCATAGGCTGCACGGGGACAGTGAAGAGCAGCACGAGCTTTCAGGGCTGGCACCTTCCTTGTGGCACAAGGAGCCGGACGTTTGCCTTTTCAGAAAAAAATGCTATGCCGAGAACGGACACCGAGAGGTGTACCGATCCTGGGCAAGCACAGATCCCCAATGCTGTTGTGCCTGTGCATAGGCTGCACGGGGACAGTGAAGAGCAGCACGAGCTTTCAGGGCTGGCACCTTCCTTGTGGGACAAGGAGCCGGACGTTTGCCTTTTCAGAAAAATGCTATGCCGAGAACGGACACCGAGAGGTGTACAGTTCCTGGGCAAGCACAGATCCCCAATGCTGTTGTGCCTGTGCATAGGCTGCACGGGGACAGTGAAGAGCAGCACGAGCTTTCAGGGCTGGCACCTTCCTTGTGGGACAAGGAGCCGGACGTTTGCCTTTTCAGAAAAATGCTATGCCGAGAACGGACACCGAGAGGTGTACCGATCCTGGGCAAGCACAGATCCCCAATGCTGTTGTGCCTGTGCATAGGCTGCACGGGGACAGTGAAGAGCAGCACGAGCTTTCAGGGCTGGCACCTTCCTTGTGGCACAAGGAGCCGGACGTTTGCCTTTTCAGAAAAATGCTATGCCGAGAACGGACACCGAGAGGTGTACAGTTCCTGGGCAAGCACAGATCCCCAATGCTGTTGTGCCTGTGCATAGGCTGCACGGGGACAGTGAAGAGCAGCACGAGCTTTCAGGGCTGGCACCTTCCTTGTGGGACAAGGAGCCGGACGTTTGCCTTTTTAGAAAAAAATGCTATGCCGAGAACGGACACCGAGAGGTGTACCGATCCTGGGCAAGCACAGATCCCCAATGCTGTTGTGCCTGTGCATAGGCTGCACGGGGACAGTGAAGAGCAGCACGAGCTTTCAGGGCTGGCACCTTCCTTGTGGCACAAGGAGCCGGACGTTTGCCTTTTCAGAAAAATGCTATGCCGAGAACGGACACCGAGAGGTGTACCGATCCTGGGCAAGCACAGATCCCCAATGCTGTTGTGCCTGTGCATAGGCTGCACGGGGACAGTGAAGAGCAGCACGAGCTTTCAGGCCTGGCAGCTTCCTTGTGGGACAAGGAGCCGGACGTTTGCCTTTTCGGAAGAGCCTCTGCCGAGAACGAGCGCCGTGAGATGTGCCGCCTGTGGGCAAGCACAGATCCCCAATGCTGTTGTGCCTGTGCATAGGCTGCACGGGGACAGTGAAGAGCAGCACGAGCTTTCAGGGCTGGCACCTTCCTTGTGGGACAAGGAGCCGGACGTTTGCCTTTTCAGAAAAAAATGCTATGCCGAGAACGGACACCGAGAGGTGTACCGATCCTGGGCAAGCACAGATCCCCAATGCTGTTGTGCCTGTGCATAGGCTGCACGGGGACAGTGAAGAGCAGCACGCGCTTTCAGGGCTGGCACCTTCCTTGTGGGACAAGGAGCCGGACGTTTGCCTTTTCAGAAAAATGCTATGCCGAGAACGGACACCGAGAGGTGTACCGATCCTGGGCAAGCACAGATCCCCAATGCTGTTGTGCCTGTGCATAGGCTGCACGGGGACAGTGAAGAGCAGCACGAGCTTTCAGGGCTGGCACCTTCCTTGTGGCACAAGGAGCCGGACGTTTGCCTTTTCAGAAAAATGCTATGCCGAGAACGGACACCGAGAGGTGTACAGTTCCTGGGCAAGCACAGATCCCCAATGCTGTTGTGCCTGTGCATAGGCTGCACGGGGACAGTGAAGAGCAGCACGAGCTTTCAGGGCTGGCACCTTCCTTGTGGGACAAGGAGCCGGACGTTTGCCTTTTCAGAAAAATGCTATGCCGAGAACGGACACCGAGAGGTGTACCGATCCTGGGCAAGCACAGATCCCCAATGCTGTTGTGCCTGTGCATAGGCTGCACGGGGACAGTGAAGAGCAGCACGAGCTTTCAGGGCTGGCACCTTCCTTGTGGCACAAGGAGCCGGACGTTTGCCTTTTCAGAAAAAAATGCTATGCCGAGAACGGACACCGAGAGGTGTACCGATCCTGGGCAAGCACAGATCCCCAATGCTGTTGTGCCTGTGCATAGGCTGCACGGGGACAGTGAAGAGCAGCACGAGCTTTCAGGGCTGGCACCTTCCTTGTGGCACAAGGAGCCGGACGTTTGCCTTTTCAGAAAAATGCTATGCCGAGAACGGACACCGAGAGGTGTACAGTTCCTGGGCAAGCACAGATCCCCAATGCTGTTGTGCCTGTGCATAGGCTGCACGGGGACAGTGAAGAGCAGCACGAGCTTTCAGGGCTGGCACCTTCCTTGTGGGACAAGGAGCCGGACGTTTGCCTTTTCAGAAAAATGCTATGCCGAGAACGGACACCGAGAGGTGTACCGATCCTGGGCAAGCACAGATCCCCAATGCTGTTGTGCCTGTGCATAGGCTGCACGGGGACAGTGAAGAGCAGCACGAGCTTTCAGGGCTGGCACCTTCCTTGTGGGACAAGGAGCCGGACGTTTGCCTTTTCAGAAAAATGCTATGCCGAGAACGGACACCGAGAGGTGTACAGTTCCTGGGCAAGCACAGATCCCCAATGCTGTTGTGCCTGTGCATAGGCTGCACGGGGACAGTGAAGAGCAGCACGAGCTTTCAGGGCTGGCACCTTCCTTGTGGGACAAGGAGCCGGACGTTTGCCTTTTCAGAAAAATGCTATGCCAAGAACGGACACCGAGAGGTGTACCGATCCTGGGCAAGCACAGATCCCCAATGCTGTTGTGCCTGTGCATAGGCTGCACGGGGACAGTGAAGAGCAGCACGAGCTTTCAGGGCTGGCACCTTCCTTGTGGCACAAGGAGCCGGACGTTTGCCTTTTCAGAAAAATGCTATGCCGAGAACGGACACCGAGAGGTGTACAGTTCCTGGGCAAGCACAGATCCCCAATGCTGTTGTGCCTGTGCATAGGCTGCACGGGGACAGTGAAGAGCAGCACGAGCTTTCAGGGCTGGCACCTTCCTTGTGGGACAAGGAGCCGGACGTTTGCCTTTTTAGAAAAAAATGCTATGCCGAGAACGGACACCGAGAGGTGTACCGATCCTGGGCAAGCACAGATCCCCAATGCTGTTGTGCCTGTGCATAGGCTGCACGGGGACAGTGAAGAGCAGCACGAGCTTTCAGGGCTGGCACCTTCCTTGTGGCACAAGGAGCCGGACGTTTGCCTTTTCAGAAAAATGCTATGCCGAGAACGGACACCGAGAGGTGTACAGTTCCTGGGCAAGCACAGATCCCCAATGCTGTTGTGCCTGTGCATAGGCTGCACGGGGACAGTGAAGAGCAGCACGAGCTTTCAGGGCTGGCACCTTCCTTGTGGCACAAGGAGCCGGACGTTTGCCTTTTCAGAAAAATGCTATGCCGAGAACGGACACCGAGAGGTGTACCGATCCTGGGCAAGCACAGATCCCCAATGCTGTTGTGCCTGTGCATAGGCTGCACGGGGACAGTGAAGAGCAGCACGAGCTTTCAGGGCTGGCACCTTCCTTGTGGGACAAGGAGCCGGACGTTTGCCTTTTTAGAAAAAAATGCTATGCCGAGAACGGACACCGAGAGGTGTACCGATCCTGGGCAAGCACAGATCCCCAATGCTGTTGTGCCTGTGCATAGGCTGCACGGGGACAGTGAAGAGCAGCACGAGCTTTCAGGGCTGGCACCTTCCTTGTGGGACAAGGAGCCGGACGTTTGCCTTTTCAGAAAAATGCTATGCCGAGAACGGACACCGAGAGGTGTACCGATCCTGGGCAAGCACAGATCCCCAATGCTGTTGTGCCTGTGCATAGGCTGCACGGGGACAGTGAAGAGCAGCACGAGCTTTCAAGGCTGGCACCTTCCTTGTGGGACAAGGAGCCGGACGTTTGCCTTTTCAGAAAAAAATGCTATGGCGAGAACGGACACCGAGAGGTGTACCGATCCTGGGCAAGCACAGATCCCCAATGCTGTTGTGCCTGTGCATAGGCTGCACGGGGACAGTGAAGAGCAGCACGAGCTTTCAGGGCTGGCACCTTCCTTGTGGGACAAGGAGCCGGACGTTTGCCTTTTCAGAAAAAAATGCTATGCCGAGAACGGACACCGAGAGGTGTACCGATCCTGGGCAAGCACAGATCCCCAATGCTGTTGTGCCTGTGCATAGGCTGCACGGGGACAGTGAAGAGCAGCACGAGCTTTCAGGCCTGGCACCTTCCTTGTGGGACAAGGAGCCGGACGTTTGCCTTTTCAGAAAAATGCTATGCCGAGAACGGACACCGAGAGGTGTACCGATCCTGGGCAAGCACAGATCCCCAATGCTGTTGTGCCTGTGCATAGGCTGCACGGGGACAGTGAAGAGCAGCACGAGCTTTCAGGGCTGGCACCTTCCTTGTGGCACAAGGAGCCGGACGTTTGCCTTTTCAGAAAAATGCTATGCCGAGAACGGACACCGAGAGGTGTACCGATCCTGGGCAAGCACAGATCCCCAATGCTGTTGTGCCTGTGCATAGGCTGCACGGGGACAGTGAAGAGCAGCACGAGCTTTCAGGGCTGGCACCTTCCTTGTGGCACAAGGAGCCGGACGTTTGCCTTTTCAGAAAAAAATGCTATGCCGAGAACGGACACCGAGAGGTGTACCGATCCTGGGCAAGCACAGATCCCCAATGCTGTTGTGCCTGTGCATAGGCTGCACGGGGACAGTGAAGAGCAGCACGAGCTTTCAGGGCTGGCACCTTCCTTGTGGGACAAGGAGCCGGACGTTTGCCTTTTCAGAAAAATGCTATGCCGAGAACGGACACCGAGAGGTGTACAGTTCCTGGGCAAGCACAGATCCCCAATGCTGTTGTGCCTGTGCATAGGCTGCACGGGGACAGTGAAGAGCAGCACGAGCTTTCAGGGCTGGCACCTTCCTTGTGGGACAAGGAGCCGGACGTTTGCCTTTTCAGAAAAATGCTATGCCGAGAACGGACACCGAGAGGTGTACCGATCCTGGGCAAGCACAGATCCCCAATGCTGTTGTGCCTGTGCATAGGCTGCACGGGGACAGTGAAGAGCAGCACGAGCTTTCAGGGCTGGCACCTTCCTTGTGGCACAAGGAGCCGGACGTTTGCCTTTTCAGAAAAATGCTATGCCGAGAACGGACACCGAGAGGTGTACAGTTCCTGGGCAAGCACAGATCCCCAATGCTGTTGTGCCTGTGCATAGGCTGCACGGGGACAGTGAAGAGCAGCACGAGCTTTCAGGGCTGGCACCTTCCTTGTGGGACAAGGAGCCGGACGTTTGCCTTTTTAGAAAAAAATGCTATGCCGAGAACGGACACCGAGAGGTGTACCGATCCTGGGCAAGCACAGATCCCCAATGCTGTTGTGCCTGTGCATAGGCTGCACGGGGACAGTGAAGAGCAGCACGAGCTTTCAGGGCTGGCACCTTCCTTGTGGCACAAGGAGCCGGACGTTTGCCTTTTCAGAAAAATGCTATGCCGAGAACGGACACCGAGAGGTGTACCGATCCTGGGCAAGCACAGATCCCCAATGCTGTTGTGCCTGTGCATAGGCTGCACGGGGACAGTGAAGAGCAGCACGAGCTTTCAGGCCTGGCAGCTTCCTTGTGGGACAAGGAGCCGGACGTTTGCCTTTTCGGAAGAGCCTCTGCCGAGAACGAGCGCCGTGAGATGTGCCGCCTGTGGGCAAGCACAGATCCCCAATGCTGTTGTGCCTGTGCATAGGCTGCACGGGGACAGTGAAGAGCAGCACGAGCTTTCAGGGCTGGCACCTTCCTTGTGGGACAAGGAGCCGGACGTTTGCCTTTTCAGAAAAAAATGCTATGCCGAGAACGGACACCGAGAGGTGTACCGATCCTGGGCAAGCACAGATCCCCAATGCTGTTGTGCCTGTGCATAGGCTGCACGGGGACAGTGAAGAGCAGCACGCGCTTTCAGGGCTGGCACCTTCCTTGTGGGACAAGGAGCCGGACGTTTGCCTTTTCAGAAAAATGCTATGCCGAGAACGGACACCGAGAGGTGTACCGATCCTGGGCAAGCACAGATCCCCAATGCTGTTGTGCCTGTGCATAGGCTGCACGGGGACAGTGAAGAGCAGCACGAGCTTTCAGGGCTGGCACCTTCCTTGTGGCACAAGGAGCCGGACGTTTGCCTTTTCAGAAAAATGCTATGCCGAGAACGGACACCGAGAGGTGTACAGTTCCTGGGCAAGCACAGATCCCCAATGCTGTTGTGCCTGTGCATAGGCTGCACGGGGACAGTGAAGAGCAGCACGAGCTTTCAGGGCTGGCACCTTCCTTGTGGGACAAGGAGCCGGACGTTTGCCTTTTCAGAAAAATGCTATGCCGAGAACGGACACCGAGAGGTGTACCGATCCTGGGCAAGCACAGATCCCCAATGCTGTTGTGCCTGTGCATAGGCTGCACGGGGACAGTGAAGAGCAGCACGAGCTTTCAGGGCTGGCACCTTCCTTGTGGCACAAGGAGCCGGACGTTTGCCTTTTCAGAAAAAAATGCTATGCCGAGAACGGACACCGAGAGGTGTACCGATCCTGGGCAAGCACAGATCCCCAATGCTGTTGTGCCTGTGCATAGGCTGCACGGGGACAGTGAAGAGCAGCACGAGCTTTCAGGGCTGGCACCTTCCTTGTGGCACAAGGAGCCGGACGTTTGCCTTTTCAGAAAAATGCTATGCCGAGAACGGACACCGAGAGGTGTACAGTTCCTGGGCAAGCACAGATCCCCAATGCTGTTGTGCCTGTGCATAGGCTGCACGGGGACAGTGAAGAGCAGCACGAGCTTTCAGGGCTGGCACCTTCCTTGTGGGACAAGGAGCCGGACGTTTGCCTTTTCAGAAAAATGCTATGCCGAGAACGGACACCGAGAGGTGTACCGATCCTGGGCAAGCACAGATCCCCAATGCTGTTGTGCCTGTGCATAGGCTGCACGGGGACAGTGAAGAGCAGCACGAGCTTTCAGGGCTGGCACCTTCCTTGTGGGACAAGGAGCCGGACGTTTGCCTTTTCAGAAAAATGCTATGCCGAGAACGGACACCGAGAGGTGTACAGTTCCTGGGCAAGCACAGATCCCCAATGCTGTTGTGCCTGTGCATAGGCTGCACGGGGACAGTGAAGAGCAGCACGAGCTTTCAGGGCTGGCACCTTCCTTGTGGGACATGGAGGCGGACGTTTGCCTTTTCAGAAAAATGCTATGCCAAGAACGGACACCGAGAGGTGTACCGATCCTGGGCAAGCACAGATCCCCAATGCTGTTGTGCCTGTGCATAGGCTGCACGGGGACAGTGAAGAGCAGCACGAGCTTTCAGGGCTGGCACCTTCCTTGTGGCACAAGGAGCCGGACGTTTGCCTTTTCAGAAAAATGCTATGCCGAGAACGGACACCGAGAGGTGTACAGTTCCTGGGCAAGCACAGATCCCCAATGCTGTTGTGCCTGTGCATAGGCTGCACGGGGACAGTGAAGAGCAGCACGAGCTTTCAGGGCTGGCACCTTCCTTGTGGGACAAGGAGCCGGACGTTTGCCTTTTTAGAAAAAAATGCTATGCCGAGAACGGACACCGAGAGGTGTACCGATCCTGGGCAAGCACAGATCCCCAATGCTGTTGTGCCTGTGCATAGGCTGCACGGGGACAGTGAAGAGCAGCACGAGCTTTCAGGGCTGGCACCTTCCTTGTGGCACAAGGAGCCGGACGTTTGCCTTTTCAGAAAAATGCTATGCCGAGAACGGACACCGAGAGGTGTACAGTTCCTGGGCAAGCACAGATCCCCAATGCTGTTGTGCCTGTGCATAGGCTGCACGGGGACAGTGAAGAGCAGCACGAGCTTTCAGGGCTGGCACCTTCCTTGTGGCACAAGGAGCCGGACGTTTGCCTTTTCAGAAAAATGCTATGCCGAGAACGGACACCGAGAGGTGTACCGATCCTGGGCAAGCACAGATCCCCAATGCTGTTGTGCCTGTGCATAGGCTGCACGGGGACAGTGAAGAGCAGCACGAGCTTTCAGGGCTGGCACCTTCCTTGTGGCACAAGGAGCCGGACGTTTGCCTTTTCAGAAAAATGCTATGCCGAGAACGGACACCGAGAGGTGTACAGTTCCTGGGCAAGCACAGATCCCCAATGCTGTTGTGCCTGTGCATAGGCTGCACGGGGACAGTGAAGAGCAGCACGAGCTTTCAGGCCTGGCAGCTTCCTTGTGGGACAAGGAGCCGGACGTTTGCCTTTTCAGAAAAATGCTATGCCGAGAACGGACACCGAGAGGTGTACAGTTTCTGGGCAAGCACAGATCCCCAATGCTGTTGTGCCTGTGCATAGGCTGCACGGGGACAGTGAAGAGCAGCACGAGCTTTCAGGGCTGGCACCTTCCTTGTGGCACAAGGAGCCGGACGTTTGCCTTTTCAGAAAAATGCTATGCCGAGAACGGACACCGAGAGGTGTACAGTTTCTGGGCAAGCACAGATCCCCAATGCTGTTGTGCCTGTGCATAGGCTGCACGGGGACAGTGAAGAGCAGCACGAGCTTTCAGGCCTGGCAGCTTCCTTGTGGGACAAGGAGCCGGACGTTTGCCTTTTCGGAAGAGCCTCTGCCGAGAACGAGCGCCGTGAGATGTGCCGCCTGTGGGCAAGCACAGATCCCCAATGCTGTTGTGCCTGTGCATAGGCTGCACGGGGACAGTGAAGAGCAGCACGAGCTTTCAGGGCTGGCACCTTCCTTGTGGGACAAGGAGCCGGACGTTTGCCTTTTCAGAAAAAAATGCTATGCCGAGAACGGACACCGAGAGGTGTACCGATCCTGGGCAAGCACAGATCCCCAATGCTGTTGTGCCTGTGCATAGGCTGCACGGGGACAGTGAAGAGCAGCACGAGCTTTCAGGGCTGGCACCTTCCTTGTGGCACAAGGAGCCGGACGTTTGCCTTTTCAGAAAAATGCTATGCCGAGAACGGACACCGAGAGGTGTACAGTTCCTGGGCAAGCACAGATCCCCAATGCTGTTGTGCCTGTGCATAGGCTGCACGGGGACAGTGAAGAGCAGCACGAGCTTTCAGGGCTGGCACCTTCCTTGTGGGACAAGGAGCCGGACGTTTGCCTTTTCAGAAAAATGCTATGCCGAGAACGGACACCGAGAGGTGTACAGTTCCTGGGCAAGCACAGATCCCCAATGCTGTTGTGCCTGTGCATAGGCTGCACGGGGACAGTGAAGAGCAGCACGAGCTTTCAGGGCTGGCACCTTCCTTGTGGGACAAGGAGCCGGACGTTTGCCTTTTCGGAAGAGCCTCTGCCGAGAACGAGCGCCGTGAGATGTGCCGCCTGTGGGCAAGCACAGATCCCCAATGCTGTTGTGCCTGTGCATAGGCTGCACGGGGACAGTGAAGAGCAGCACGAGCTTTCAGGGCTGGCACCTTCCTTGTGGGACAAGGAGCCGGACGTTTGCCTTTTCAGAAAAAAATGCTATGCCGAGAACGGACACCGAGAGGTGTACCGATCCTGGGCAAGCACAGATCCCCAATGCTGTTGTGCCTGTGCATAGGCTGCACGGGGACAGTGAAGAGCAGCACGAGCTTTCAGGGCTGGCACCTTCCTTGTGGCACAAGGAGCCGGACGTTTGCCTTTTCAGAAAAATGCTATGCCGAGAACGGACACCGAGAGGTGTACAGTTCCTGGGCAAGCACAGATCCCCAATGCTGTTGTGCCTGTGCATAGGCTGCACGGGGACAGTGAAGAGCAGCACGAGCTTTCAGGGCTGGCACCTTCCTTGTGGCACAAGGAGCCGGACGTTTGCCTTTTCAGAAAAATGCTATGCCGAGAACGGACACCGAGAGGTGTACCGATCCTGGGCAAGCACAGATCCCCAATGCTGTTGTGCCTGTGCATAGGCTGCACGGGGACAGTGAAGAGCAGCACGAGCTTTCAGGGCTGGCACCTTCCTTGTGGCACAAGGAGCCGGACGTTTGCCTTTTCAGAAAAATGCTATGCCGAGAACGGACACCGAGAGGTGTACAGTTCCTGGGCAAGCACAGATCCCCAATGCTGTTGTGCCTGTGCATAGGCTGCACGGGGACAGTGAAGAGCAGCACGAGCTTTCAGGGCTGGCACCTTCCTTGTGGGACAAGGAGCCGGACGTTTGCCTTTTCAGAAAAATGCTATGCCGAGAACGGACACCGAGAGGTGTACCGATCCTGGGCAAGCACAGATCCCCAATGCTGTTGTGCCTGTGCATAGGCTGCACGGGGACAGTGAAGAGCAGCACGAGCTTTCAGGGCTGGCACCTTCCTTGTGGGACAAGGAGCCGGACGTTTGCCTTTTCAGAAAAATGCTATGCCGAGAACGGACACCGAGAGGTGTACCGATCCTGGGCAAGCACAGATCCCCAATGCTGTTGTGCCTGTGCATAGGCTGCACGGGGACAGTGAAGAGCAGCACGAGCTTTCAAGGCTGGCACCTTCCTTGTGGCACAAGGAGCCGGACGTTTGCCTTTTCAGAAAAAAATGCTATGGCGAGAACGGACACCGAGAGGTGTACCGATCCTGGGCAAGCACAGATCCCCAATGCTGTTGTGCCTGTGCATAGGCTGCACGGGGACAGTGAAGAGCAGCACGAGCTTTCAGGGCTGGCACCTTCCTTGTGGGACAAGGAGCCGGACGTTTGCCTTTTCAGAAAAAAATGCTATGCCGAGAACGGACACCGAGAGGTGTACCGATCCTGGGCAAGCACAGATCCCCAATGCTGTTGTGCCTGTGCATAGGCTGCACGGGGACAGTGAAGAGCAGCACGAGCTTTCAGGGCTGGCACCTTCCTTGTGGGACAAGGAGCCGGACGTTTGCCTTTTCAGAAAAATGCTATGCCGAGAACGGACACCGAGAGGTGTACCGATCCTGGGCAAGCACAGATCCCCAATGCTGTTGTGCCTGTGCATAGGCTGCACGGGGACAGTGAAGAGCAGCACGAGCTTTCAGGGCTGGCACCTTCCTTGTGGGACAAGGAGCCGGACGTTTGCCTTTTCAGAAAAATGCTATGCCGAGAACGGACACCGAGAGGTGTACAGTTCCTGGGCAAGCACAGATCCCCAATGCTGTTGTGCCTGTGCATAGGCTGCACGGGGACAGTGAAGAGCAGCACGAGCTTTCAGGGCTGGCACCTTCCTTGTGGGACAAGGAGCCGGACGTTTGCCTTTTCAGAAAAATGCTATGCCGAGAACGGACACCGAGAGGTGTACCGATCCTGGGCAAGCACAGATCCCCAATGCTGTTGTGCCTGTGCATAGGCTGCACGGGGACAGTGAAGAGCAGCACGAGCTTTCAGGGCTGGCACCTTCCTTGTGGCACAAGGAGCCGGACGTTTGCCTTTTCAGAAAAAAATGCTATGCCGAGAACGGACACCGAGAGGTGTACCGATCCTGGGCAAGCACAGATCCCCAATGCTGTTGTGCCTGTGCATAGGCTGCACGGGGACAGTGAAGAGCAGCACGAGCTTTCAGGGCTGGCACCTTCCTTGTGGGACAAGGAGCCGGACGTTTGCCTTTTCAGAAAAATGCTATGCCGAGAACGGACACCGAGAGGTGTACAGTTCCTGGGGAAGCACAGATCCCCAATGCTGTTGTGCCTGTGCATAGGCTGCACGGGGACAGTGAAGAGCAGCACGAGCTTTCAGGGCTGGCACCTTCCTTGTGGGACAAGGAGCCGGACGTTTGCCTTTTCAGAAAAATGCTATGCCGAGAACGGACACCGAGAGGTGTACCGATCCTGGGCAAGCACAGATCCCCAATGCTGTTGTGCCTGTGCATAGGCTGCACGGGGACAGTGAAGAGCAGCACGAGCTTTCAGGGCTGGCACCTTCCTTGTGGCACAAGGAGCCGGACGTTTGCCTTTTCAGAAAAATGCTATGCCGAGAACGGACACCGAGAGGTGTACAGTTCCTGGGCAAGCACAGATCCCCAATGCTGTTGTGCCTGTGCATAGGCTGCACGGGGACAGTGAAGAGCAGCACGAGCTTTCAGGGCTGGCACCTTCCTTGTGGGACAAGGAGCCGGACGTTTGCCTTTTTAGAAAAAAATGCTATGCCGAGAACGGACACCGAGAGGTGTACCGATCCTGGGCAAGCACAGATCCCCAATGCTGTTGTGCCTGTGCATAGGCTGCACGGGGACAGTGAAGAGCAGCACGAGCTTTCAGGGCTGGCACCTTCCTTGTGGCACAAGGAGCCGGACGTTTGCCTTTTCAGAAAAATGCTATGCCGAGAACGGACACCGAGAGGTGTACAGTTCCTGGGCAAGCACAGATCCCCAATGCTGTTGTGCCTGTGCATAGGCTGCACGGGGACAGTGAAGAGCAGCACGAGCTTTCAGGGCTGGCACCTTCCTTGTGGCACAAGGAGCCGGACGTTTGCCTTTTCAGAAAAATGCTATGCCGAGAACGGACACCGAGAGGTGTACCGATCCTGGGCAAGCACAGATCCCCAATGCTGTTGTGCCTGTGCATAGGCTGCACGGGGACAGTGAAGAGCAGCACGAGCTTTCAGGCCTGGCAGCTTCCTTGTGGGACAAGGAGCCGGACGTTTGCCTTTTCAGAAAAATGCTATGCTGAGAACGGACACCGAGAGGTGTACAGTTTCTGGGCAAGCACAGATCCCCAATGCTGTTGTGCCTGTGCATAGGCTGCACGGGGACAGTGAAGAGCAGCACGAGCTTTCAGGCCTGGCAGCTTCCTTGTGGGACAAGGAGCCGGACGTTTGCCTTTTCGGAAGAGCCTCTGCCGAGAACGAGCGCCGTGAGATGTGCCGCCTGTGGGCAAGCACAGATCCCCAATGCTGTTGTGCCTGTGCATAGGCTGCACGGGGACAGTGAAGAGCAGCACGAGCTTTCAGGGCTGGCACCTTCCTTGTGGGACAAGGAGCCGGACGTTTGCCTTTTCAGAAAAAAATGCTATGCCGAGAACGGACACCGAGAGGTGTACCGATCCTGGGCAAGCACAGATCCCCAATGCTGTTGTGCCTGTGCATAGGCTGCACGGGGACAGTGAAGAGCAGCACGAGCTTTCAGGGCTGGCACCTTCCTTGTGGGACAAGGAGCCGGACGTTTGCCTTTTCAGAAAAATGCTATGCCGAGAACGGACACCGAGAGGTGTACAGTTCCTGGGCAAGCACAGATCCCCAATGCTGTTGTGCCTGTGCATAGGCTGCACGGGGACAGTGAAGAGCAGCACGAGCTTTCAGGGCTGGCACCTTCCTTGTGGCACAAGGAGCCGGACGTTTGCCTTTTCAGAAAAATGCTATGCCGAGAACGGACACCGAGAGGTGTACAGTTCCTGGGCAAGCACAGATCCCCAATGCTGTTGTGCCTGTGCATAGGCTGCACGGGGACAGTGAAGAGCAGCACGAGCTTTCAGGGCTGGCACCTTCCTTGTGGGACAAGGAGCCGGACGTTTGCCTTTTCAGAAAAATGCTATGCCGAGAACGGACACCGAGAGGTGTACAGTTCCTGGGCAAGCACAGATCCCCAATGCTGTTGTGCCTGTGCATAGGCTGCACGGGGACAGTGAAGAGCAGCACGAGCTTTCAGGGCTGGCACCTTCCTTGTGGCACAAGGAGCCGGACGTTTGCCTTTTCAGAAAAATGCTATGCCGAGAACGGACATCGAGAGGTGTACAGTTCCTGGGCAAGCACAGATCCCCAATGCTGTTGTGCCTGTGCATAGGCTGCACGGGGACAGTGAAGAGCAGCACGAGCTTTCAGGGCTGGCACCTTCCTTGTGGGACATGGAGGCGGACGTTTGCCTTTTCAGAAAAATGCTATGCCGAGAACGGACACCGAGAGGTGTACCGATCCTGGGCAAGCACAGATCCCCAATGCTGTTGTGCCTGTGCATAGGCTGCACGGGGACAGTGAAGAGCAGCACGAGCTTTCAGGGCTGGCACCTTCCTTGTGGCACAAGGAGCCGGACGTTTGCCTTTTCAGAAAAATGCTATGCCGAGAACGGACACCGAGAGGTGTACAGTTCCTGGGCAAGCACAGATCCCCAATGCTGTTGTGCCTGTGCATAGGCTGCACGGGGACAGTGAAGAGCAGCACGAGCTTTCAGGGCTGGCACCTTCCTTGTGGGACAAGGAGCCGGACGTTTGCCTTTTCGGAAGAGCCTCTGCCGAGAACGAGCGCCGTGAGATGTGCCGCCTGTGGGCAAGCACAGATCCCCAATGCTGTTGTGCCTGTGCATAGGCTGCACGGGGACAGTGAAGAGCAGCACGAGCTTTCAGGGCTGGCACCTTCCTTGTGGCACAAGGAGCCGGACGTTTGCCTTTTCAGAAAAATGCTATGCCGAGAACGGACACCGAGAGGTGTACAGTTCCTGGGCAAGCACAGATCCCCAATGCTGTTGTGCCTGTGCATAGGCTGCACGGGGACAGTGAAGAGCAGCACGAGCTTTCAGGGCTGGCACCTTCCTTGTGGCACAAGGAGCCGGACGTTTGCCTTTTCAGAAAAATGCTATGCCGAGAACGGACACCGAGAGGTGTACCGATCCTGGGCAAGCACAGATCCCCAATGCTGTTGTGCCTGTGCATAGGCTGCACGGGGACAGTGAAGAGCAGCACGAGCTTTCAGGCCTGGCACCTTCCTTGTGGCACAAGGAGCCGGACATTTGCCTTTTCAGAAAAATGCTATGCCGAGAACGGACACCGAGAGGTGTACAGTTCCTGGGCAAGCACAGATCCCCAATGCTGTTGTGCCTGTGCATAGGCTGCACGGGGACAGTGAAGAGCAGCACGAGCTTTCAGGGCTGGCACCTTCCTTGTGGCACAAGGAGCCGGACGTTTGCCTTTTCAGAAAAATGCTATGCCGAGAACGAGCGCCGTGAGATGTGCCGCCTGTGGGCAAGCACAGATCCCCAATGCTGTTGTGCCTGTGCATAGGCTGCACGGGGACAGTGAAGAGCAGCACGAGCTTTCAGGCCTGGCACCTTCCTTGTGGCACAAGGAGCCGGACGTTTGCCTTTTCAGAAAAATGCTATGCCGAGAACGGACACCGAGAGGTGTACAGTTCCTGGGCAAGCACAGATCCCCAATGCTGTTGTGCCTGTGCATAGGCTGCACGGGGACAGTGAAGAGCAGCACGAGCTTTCAGGCCTGGCAGCTTCCTTGTGGGACAAGGAGCCGGACATTTGCCTTTTCGGAAGAGCCACTGCCGAGAACGAGCGCCGTGAGATGTGCCGCCTGTGGGCAAGCACAGATCCCCAATGCTGTTGTGCCTGTGCATAGGCTGCACGGGGACAGTGAAGAGCAGCACGAGCTTTCAGGGCTGGCACCTTCCTTGTGGCACAAGGAGCCGGACGTTTGCCTTTTCAGAAAAATGCTATGCCGAGAACGGACACCGAGAGGTGTACAGTTCCTGGGCAAGCACAGATCCCCAATGCTGTTGTGCCTGTGCATAGGCTGCACGGGGACAGTGAAGAGCAGCACGAGCTTTCAGGGCTGGCACCTTCCTTGTGGGACAAGGAGCCGGACGTTTGCCTTTTCAGAAAAATGCTATGCCGAGAACGGACACCGAGAGGTGTACCGATCCTGGGCAAGCACAGATCCCCAATGCTGTTGTGCCTGTGCATAGGCTGCACGGGGACAGTGAAGAGCAGCACGAGCTTTCAGGGCTGGCACCTTCCTTGTGGCACAAGGAGCCGGACGTTTGCCTTTTCAGAAAAATGCTATGCCGAGAACGGACATCGAGAGGTGTACCGATCCTGGGCAAGCACAGATCCCCAATGCTGTTGTGCCTGTGCATAGGCTGCACGGGGACAGTGAAGAGCAGCACGAGCTTTCAGGCCTGGCAGCTTCCTTGTGGGACAAGGAGCCGGACGTTTGCCTTTTCGGAAGAGCCTCTGCCGAGAACGAGCGCCGTGAGATGTGCCGCCTGTGGGCAAGCACAGATCCCCAATGCTGTTGTGCCTGTGCATAGGCTGCACGGGGACAGTGAAGAGCAGCACGAGCTTTCAGGGCTGGCACCTTCCTTGTGGGACAAGGAGCCGGACGTTTGCCTTTTCAGAAAAATGCTATGCCGAGAACGGACACCGAGAGGTGTACCGATCCTGGGCAAGCACAGATCCCCAATGCTGTTGTGCCTGTGCATAGGCTGCACGGGGACAGTGAAGAGCAGCACGAGCTTTCAGGGCTGGCACCTTCCTTGTGGGACATGGAGGCGGACGTTTGCCTTTTCAGAAAAATGCTATGCCGAGAACGGACACCGAGAGGTGTACCGATCCTGGGCAAGCACAGATCCCCAATGCTGTTGTGCCTGTGCATAGGCTGCACGGGGACAGTGAAGAGCAGCACGAGCTTTCAGGGCTGGCACCTTCCTTGTGGGACAAGGAGCCGGACGTTTGCCTTTTCAGAAAAATGCTATGCCGAGAACGGACATCGAGAGGTGTACAGTTTGTGGGCAAGCACAGATCCCCAATGCTGTTGTGCCTGTGCATAGGCTGCACGGGGACAGTGAAGAGCAGCACGAGCTTTCAGGGCTGGCACCTTCCTTGTGGGACAAGGAGCCGGACGTTTGCCTTTTCGGAAGAGCCTCTGCCGAGAACGAGCGCCGTGAGATGTGCCGCCTGTGGGCAAGCACAGATCCCCAATGCTGTTGTGCCTGTGCATAGGCTGCACGGGGACAGTGAAGAGCAGCACGAGCTTTCAGGGCTGGCACCTTCCTTGTGGCACAAGGAGCCGGACGTTTGCCTTTTCAGAAAAATGCTATGCCGAGAACGGACACCGAGAGGTGTACAGTTCCTGGGCAAGCACAGATCCCCAATGCTGTTGTGCCTGTGCATAGGCTGCACGGGGACAGTGAAGAGCAGCACGAGCTTTCAGGGCTGGCACCTTCCTTGTGGCACAAGGAGCCGGACGTTTGCCTTTTCAGAAAAATGCTATGCCGAGAACGGACACCGAGAGGTGTACCGATCCTGGGCAAGCACAGATCCCCAATGCTGTTGTGCCTGTGCATAGGCTGCACGGGGACAGTGAAGAGCAGCACGAGCTTTCAGGCCTGGCACCTTCCTTGTGGCACAAGGAGCCGGACATTTGCCTTTTCAGAAAAATGCTATGCCGAGAACGGACACCGAGAGGTGTACAGTTCCTGGGCAAGCACAGATCCCCAATGCTGTTGTGCCTGTGCATAGGCTGCACGGGGACAGTGAAGAGCAGCACGAGCTTTCAGGGCTGGCACCTTCCTTGTGGCACAAGGAGCCGGACGTTTGCCTTTTCAGAAAAATGCTATGCCGAGAACGAGCGCCGTGAGATGTGCCGCCTGTGGGCAAGCACAGATCCCCAATGCTGTTGTGCCTGTGCATAGGCTGCACGGGGACAGTGAAGAGCAGCACGAGCTTTCAGGCCTGGCACCTTCCTTGTGGCACAAGGAGCCGGACGTTTGCCTTTTCAGAAAAATGCTATGCCGAGAACGGACACCGAGAGGTGTACAGTTCCTGGGCAAGCACAGATCCCCAATGCTGTTGTGCCTGTGCATAGGCTGCACGGGGACAGTGAAGAGCAGCACGAGCTTTCAGGCCTGGCAGCTTCCTTGTGGGACAAGGAGCCGGACATTTGCCTTTTCGGAAGAGCCTCTGCCGAGAACGAGCGCCGTGAGATGTGCCGCCTGTGGGCAAGCACAGATCCCCAATGCTGTTGTGCCTGTGCATAGGCTGCACGGGGACAGTGAAGAGCAGCACGAGCTTTCAGGGCTGGCACCTTCCTTGTGGCACAAGGAGCCGGACGTTTGCCTTTTCAGAAAAATGCTATGCCGAGAACGGACACCGAGAGGTGTACAGTTCCTGGGCAAGCACAGATCCCCAATGCTGTTGTGCCTGTGCATAGGCTGCACGGGGACAGTGAAGAGCAGCACGAGCTTTCAGGGCTGGCACCTTCCTTGTGGGACAAGGAGCCGGACGTTTGCCTTTTTAGAAAAAAATGCTATGCCGAGAACGGACACCGAGAGGTGTACCGATCCTGGGCAAGCACAGATCCCCAATGCTGTTGTGCCTGTGCATAGGCTGCACGGGGACAGTGAAGAGCAGCACGAGCTTTCAGGGCTGGCACCTTCCTTGTGGCACAAGGAGCCGGACGTTTGCCTTTTCAGAAAAATGCTATGCCGAGAACGGACACCGAGAGGTGTACAGTTCCTGGGCAAGCACAGATCCCCAATGCTGTTGTGCCTGTGCATAGGCTGCACGGGGACAGTGAAGAGCAGCACGAGCTTTCAGGGCTGGCACCTTCCTTGTGGCACAAGGAGCCGGACGTTTGCCTTTTCAGAAAAATGCTATGCCGAGAACGGACACCGAGAGGTGTACCGATCCTGGGCAAGCACAGATCCCCAATGCTGTTGTGCCTGTGCATAGGCTGCACGGGGACAGTGAAGAGCAGCACGAGCTTTCAGGGCTGGCACCTTCCTTGTGGCACAAGGAGCCGGACGTTTGCCTTTTCAGAAAAATGCTATGCCGAGAACGGACACCGAGAGGTGTACAGTTCCTGGGCAAGCACAGATCCCCAATGCTGTTGTGCCTGTGCATAGGCTGCACGGGGACAGTGAAGAGCAGCACGAGCTTTCAGGCCTGGCAGCTTCCTTGTGGGACAAGGAGCCGGACGTTTGCCTTTTCAGAAAAATGCTATGCCGAGAACGGACACCGAGAGGTGTACAGTTTCTGGGCAAGCACAGATCCCCAATGCTGTTGTGCCTGTGCATAGGCTGCACGGGGACAGTGAAGAGCAGCACGAGCTTTCAGGGCTGGCACCTTCCTTGTGGCACAAGGAGCCGGACGTTTGCCTTTTCAGAAAAATGCTATGCCGAGAACGGACACCGAGAGGTGTACAGTTTCTGGGCAAGCACAGATCCCCAATGCTGTTGTGCCTGTGCATAGGCTGCACGGGGACAGTGAAGAGCAGCACGAGCTTTCAGGCCTGGCAGCTTCCTTGTGGGACAAGGAGCCGGACGTTTGCCTTTTCGGAAGAGCCTCTGCCGAGAACGAGCGCCGTGAGATGTGCCGCCTGTGGGCAAGCACAGATCCCCAATGCTGTTGTGCCTGTGCATAGGCTGCACGGGGACAGTGAAGAGCAGCACGAGCTTTCAGGGCTGGCACCTTCCTTGTGGGACAAGGAGCCGGACGTTTGCCTTTTCAGAAAAAAATGCTATGCCGAGAACGGACACCGAGAGGTGTACCGATCCTGGGCAAGCACAGATCCCCAATGCTGTTGTGCCTGTGCATAGGCTGCACGGGGACAGTGAAGAGCAGCACGAGCTTTCAGGGCTGGCACCTTCCTTGTGGCACAAGGAGCCGGACGTTTGCCTTTTCAGAAAAATGCTATGCCGAGAACGGACACCGAGAGGTGTACAGTTCCTGGGCAAGCACAGATCCCCAATGCTGTTGTGCCTGTGCATAGGCTGCACGGGGACAGTGAAGAGCAGCACGAGCTTTCAGGGCTGGCACCTTCCTTGTGGGACAAGGAGCCGGACGTTTGCCTTTTCAGAAAAATGCTATGCCGAGAACGGACACCGAGAGGTGTACAGTTCCTGGGCAAGCACAGATCCCCAATGCTGTTGTGCCTGTGCATAGGCTGCACGGGGACAGTGAAGAGCAGCACGAGCTTTCAGGGCTGGCACCTTCCTTGTGGGACAAGGAGCCGGACGTTTGCCTTTTCGGAAGAGCCTCTGCCGAGAACGAGCGCCGTGAGATGTGCCGCCTGTGGGCAAGCACAGATCCCCAATGCTGTTGTGCCTGTGCATAGGCTGCACGGGGACAGTGAAGAGCAGCACGAGCTTTCAGGGCTGGCACCTTCCTTGTGGGACAAGGAGCCGGACGTTTGCCTTTTCAGAAAAAAATGCTATGCCGAGAACGGACACCGAGAGGTGTACCGATCCTGGGCAAGCACAGATCCCCAATGCTGTTGTGCCTGTGCATAGGCTGCACGGGGACAGTGAAGAGCAGCACGAGCTTTCAGGGCTGGCACCTTCCTTGTGGGACAAGGAGCCGGACGTTTGCCTTTTCAGAAAAATGCTATGCCGAGAACGGACACCGAGAGGTGTACAGTTCCTGGGCAAGCACAGATCCCCAATGCTGTTGTGCCTGTGCATAGGCTGCACGGGGACAGTGAAGAGCAGCACGAGCTTTCAGGGCTGGCACCTTCCTTGTGGCACAAGGAGCCGGACGTTTGCCTTTTCAGAAAAATGCTATGCCGAGAACGGACACCGAGAGGTGTACCGATCCTGGGCAAGCACAGATCCCCAATGCTGTTGTGCCTGTGCATAGGCTGCACGGGGACAGTGAAGAGCAGCACGAGCTTTCAGGGCTGGCACCTTCCTTGTGGCACAAGGAGCCGGACGTTTGCCTTTTCAGAAAAATGCTATGCCGAGAACGGACACCGAGAGGTGTACAGTTCCTGGGCAAGCACAGATCCCCAATGCTGTTGTGCCTGTGCATAGGCTGCACGGGGACAGTGAAGAGCAGCACGAGCTTTCAGGGCTGGCACCTTCCTTGTGGGACAAGGAGCCGGACGTTTGCCTTTTCAGAAAAATGCTATGCCGAGAACGGACACCGAGAGGTGTACCGATCCTGGGCAAGCACAGATCCCCAATGCTGTTGTGCCTGTGCATAGGCTGCACGGGGACAGTGAAGAGCAGCACGAGCTTTCAAGGCTGGCACCTTCCTTGTGGGACAAGGAGCCGGACGTTTGCCTTTTCAGAAAAAAATGCTATGGCGAGAACGGACACCGAGAGGTGTACCGATCCTGGGCAAGCACAGATCCCCAATGCTGTTGTGCCTGTGCATAGGCTGCACGGGGACAGTGAAGAGCAGCACGAGCTTTCAGGGCTGGCACCTTCCTTGTGGGACAAGGAGCCGGACGTTTGCCTTTTCAGAAAAAAATGCTATGCCGAGAACGGACACCGAGAGGTGTACCGATCCTGGGCAAGCACAGATCCCCAATGCTGTTGTGCCTGTGCATAGGCTGCACGGGGACAGTGAAGAGCAGCACGAGCTTTCAGGGCTGGCACCTTCCTTGTGGGACAAGGAGCCGGACGTTTGCCTTTTCAGAAAAATGCTATGCCGAGAACGGACACCGAGAGGTGTACCGATCCTGGGCAAGCACAGATCCCCAATGCTGTTGTGCCTGTGCATAGGCTGCACGGGGACAGTGAAGAGCAGCACGAGCTTTCAGGGCTGGCACCTTCCTTGTGGGACAAGGAGCCGGACGTTTGCCTTTTCAGAAAAATGCTATGCCGAGAACGGACACCGAGAGGTGTACAGTTCCTGGGCAAGCACAGATCCCCAATGCTGTTGTGCCTGTGCATAGGCTGCACGGGGACAGTGAAGAGCAGCACGAGCTTTCAGGGCTGGCACCTTCCTTGTGGGACAAGGAGCCGGACGTTTGCCTTTTCAGAAAAATGCTATGCCGAGAACGGACACCGAGAGGTGTACCGATCCTGGGCAAGCACAGATCCCCAATGCTGTTGTGCCTGTGCATAGGCTGCACGGGGACAGTGAAGAGCAGCACGAGCTTTCAGGGCTGGCACCTTCCTTGTGGCACAAGGAGCCGGACGTTTGCCTTTTCAGAAAAAAATGCTATGCCGAGAACGGACACCGAGAGGTGTACCGATCCTGGGCAAGCACAGATCCCCAATGCTGTTGTGCCTGTGCATAGGCTGCACGGGGACAGTGAAGAGCAGCACGAGCTTTCAGGGCTGGCACCTTCCTTGTGGGACAAGGAGCCGGACGTTTGCCTTTTCAGAAAAATGCTATGCCGAGAACGGACACCGAGAGGTGTACAGTTCCTGGGGAAGCACAGATCCCCAATGCTGTTGTGCCTGTGCATAGGCTGCACGGGGACAGTGAAGAGCAGCACGAGCTTTCAGGGCTGGCACCTTCCTTGTGGGACAAGGAGCCGGACGTTTGCCTTTTCAGAAAAATGCTATGCCGAGAACGGACACCGAGAGGTGTACCGATCCTGGGCAAGCACAGATCCCCAATGCTGTTGTGCCTGTGCATAGGCTGCACGGGGACAGTGAAGAGCAGCACGAGCTTTCAGGGCTGGCACCTTCCTTGTGGGACAAGGAGCCGGACGTTTGCCTTTTCAGAAAAATGCTATGCCGAGAACGGACACCGAGAGGTGTACAGTTCCTGGGGAAGCACAGATCCCCAATGCTGTTGTGCCTGTGCATAGGCTGCACGGGGACAGTGAAGAGCAGCACGAGCTTTCAGGGCTGGCACCTTCCTTGTGGGACAAGGAGCCGGACGTTTGCCTTTTCAGAAAAATGCTATGCCGAGAACGGACACCGAGAGGTGTACAGTTCCTGGGCAAGCACAGATCCCCAATGCTGTTGTGCCTGTGCATAGGCTGCACGGGGACAGTGAAGAGCAGCACGAGCTTTCAGGGCTGGCACCTTCCTTGTGGCACAAGGAGCCGGACGTTTGCCTTTTCAGAAAAATGCTATGCCGAGAACGGACATCGAGAGGTGTACAGTTCCTGGGCAAGCACAGATCCCCAATGCTGTTGTGCCTGTGCATAGGCTGCACGGGGACAGTGAAGAGCAGCACGAGCTTTCAGGGCTGGCACCTTCCTTGTGGGACATGGAGGCGGACGTTTGCCTTTTCAGAAAAATGCTATGCCGAGAACGGACACCGAGAGGTGTACCGATCCTGGGCAAGCACAGATCCCCAATGCTGTTGTGCCTGTGCATAGGCTGCACGGGGACAGTGAAGAGCAGCACGAGCTTTCGGGGCTGGCACCTTCCTTGTGGCACAAGGAGCCGGACGTTTGCCTTTTCAGAAAAATGCTATGCCGAGAACGGACACCGAGAGGTGTACCGATCCTGGGCAAGCACAGATCCCCAATGCTGTTGTGCCTGTGCATAGGCTGCACGGGGACAGTGAAGAGCAGCACGAGCTTTCAGGGCTGGCACCTTCCTTGTGGGACAAGGAGCCGGACGTTTGCCTTTTCAGAAAAATGCTATGCCGAGAACGGACACCGAGAGGTGTACAGTTCCTGGGCAAGCACAGATCCCCAATGCTGTTGTGCCTGTGCATAGGCTGCACGGGGACAGTGAAGAGCAGCACGAGCTTTCAGGGCTGGCACCTTCCTTGTGGGACAAGGAGCCGGACGTTTGCCTTTTCAGAAAAATGCTATGCCGAGAACGGACACCGAGAGGTGTACCGATCCTGGGCAAGCACAGATCCCCAATGCTGTTGTGCCTGTGCATAGGCTGCACGGGGACAGTGAAGAGCAGCACGAGCTTTCAGGGCTGGCACCTTCCTTGTGGGACAAGGAGCCGGACGTTTGCCTTTTCAGAAAAATGCTATGCCGAGAACGGACACCGAGAGGTGTACAGTTCCTGGGGAAGCACAGATCCCCAATGCTGTTGTGCCTGTGCATAGGCTGCACGGGGACAGTGAAGAGCAGCACGAGCTTTCAGGGCTGGCACCTTCCTTGTGGGACAAGGAGCCGGACGTTTGCCTTTTCAGAAAAATGCTATGCCGAGAACGGACACCGAGAGGTGTACAGTTCCTGGGGAAGCACAGATCCCCAATGCTGTTGTGCCTGTGCATAGGCTGCACGGGGACAGTGAAGAGCAGCACGAGCTTTCAGGGCTGGCACCTTCCTTGTGGGACAAGGAGCCGGACGTTTGCCTTTTCAGAAAAATGCTATGCCGAGAACGGACACCGAGAGGTGTACAGTTCCTGGGCAAGCACAGATCCCCAATGCTGTTGTGCCTGTGCATAGGCTGCACGGGGACAGTGAAGAGCAGCACGAGCTTTCAGGGCTGGCACCTTCCTTGTGGCACAAGGAGCCGGACGTTTGCCTTTTCAGAAAAATGCTATGCCGAGAACGGACATCGAGAGGTGTACAGTTCCTGGGCAAGCACAGATCCCCAATGCTGTTGTGCCTGTGCATAGGCTGCACGGGGACAGTGAAGAGCAGCACGAGCTTTCAGGGCTGGCACCTTCCTTGTGGGACATGGAGGCGGACGTTTGCCTTTTCAGAAAAATGCTATGCCGAGAACGGACACCGAGAGGTGTACCGATCCTGGGCAAGCACAGATCCCCAATGCTGTTGTGCCTGTGCATAGGCTGCACGGGGACAGTGAAGAGCAGCACGAGCTTTCGGGGCTGGCACCTTCCTTGTGGCACAAGGAGCCGGACGTTTGCCTTTTCAGAAAAATGCTATGCCGAGAACGGACACCGAGAGGTGTACCGATCCTGGGCAAGCACAGATCCCCAATGCTGTTGTGCCTGTGCATAGGCTGCACGGGGACAGTGAAGAGCAGCACGAGCTTTCAGGGCTGGCACCTTCCTTGTGGGACAAGGAGCCGGACGTTTGCCTTTTCAGAAAAATGCTATGCCGAGAACGGACACCGAGAGGTGTACAGTTCCTGGGCAAGCACAGATCCCCAATGCTGTTGTGCCTGTGCATAGGCTGCACGGGGACAGTGAAGAGCAGCACGAGCTTTCAGGGCTGGCACCTTCCTTGTGGGACAAGGAGCCGGACGTTTGCCTTTTCAGAAAAATGCTATGCCGAGAACGGACACCGAGAGGTGTACCGATCCTGGGCAAGCACAGATCCCCAATGCTGTTGTGCCTGTGCATAGGCTGCACGGGGACAGTGAAGAGCAGCACGAGCTTTCAGGGCTGGCACCTTCCTTGTGGCACAAGGAGCCGGACGTTTGCCTTTTCAGAAAAAAATGCTATGCCGAGAACGGACACCGAGAGGTGTACCGATCCTGGGCAAGCACAGATCCCCAATGCTGTTGTGCCTGTGCATAGGCTGCACGGGGACAGTGAAGAGCAGCACGAGCTTTCAGGGCTGGCACCTTCCTTGTGGGACAAGGAGCCGGACGTTTGCCTTTTCAGAAAAATGCTATGCCGAGAACGGACACCGAGAGGTGTACAGTTCCTGGGGAAGCACAGATCCCCAATGCTGTTGTGCCTGTGCATAGGCTGCACGGGGACAGTGAAGAGCAGCACGAGCTTTCAGGGCTGGCACCTTCCTTGTGGGACAAGGAGCCGGACGTTTGCCTTTTCAGAAAAATGCTATGCCGAGAACGGACACCGAGAGGTGTACCGATCCTGGGCAAGCACAGATCCCCAATGCTGTTGTGCCTGTGCATAGGCTGCACGGGGACAGTGAAGAGCAGCACGAGCTTTCAGGGCTGGCACCTTCCTTGTGGGACAAGGAGCCGGACGTTTGCCTTTTCAGAAAAATGCTATGCCGAGAACGGACACCGAGAGGTGTACAGTTCCTGGGGAAGCACAGATCCCCAATGCTGTTGTGCCTGTGCATAGGCTGCACGGGGACAGTGAAGAGCAGCACGAGCTTTCAGGGCTGGCACCTTCCTTGTGGGACAAGGAGCCGGACGTTTGCCTTTTCAGAAAAATGCTATGCCGAGAACGGACACCGAGAGGTGTACAGTTCCTGGGCAAGCACAGATCCCCAATGCTGTTGTGCCTGTGCATAGGCTGCACGGGGACAGTGAAGAGCAGCACGAGCTTTCAGGGCTGGCACCTTCCTTGTGGCACAAGGAGCCGGACGTTTGCCTTTTCAGAAAAATGCTATGCCGAGAACGGACATCGAGAGGTGTACAGTTCCTGGGCAAGCACAGATCCCCAATGCTGTTGTGCCTGTGCATAGGCTGCACGGGGACAGTGAAGAGCAGCACGAGCTTTCAGGGCTGGCACCTTCCTTGTGGGACATGGAGGCGGACGTTTGCCTTTTCAGAAAAATGCTATGCCGAGAACGGACACCGAGAGGTGTACCGATCCTGGGCAAGCACAGATCCCCAATGCTGTTGTGCCTGTGCATAGGCTGCACGGGGACAGTGAAGAGCAGCACGAGCTTTCGGGGCTGGCACCTTCCTTGTGGCACAAGGAGCCGGACGTTTGCCTTTTCAGAAAAATGCTATGCCGAGAACGGACACCGAGAGGTGTACAGTTCCTGGGCAAGCACAGATCCCCAATGCTGTTGTGCCTGTGCATAGGCTGCACGGGGACAGTGAAGAGCAGCACGAGCTTTCAGGGCTGGCACCTTCCTTGTGGGACAAGGAGCCGGACGTTTGCCTTTTCGGAAGAGCCTCTGCCGAGAACGAGCGCCGTGAGATGTGCCGCCTGTGGGCAAGCACAGATCCCCAATGCTGTTGTGCCTGTGCATAGGCTGCACGGGGACAGTGAAGAGCAGCACGAGCTTTCAGGGCTGGCACCTTCCTTGTGGCACAAGGAGCCGGACGT
The DNA here is from genome assembly GCF_964188355.1 of Buteo buteo. Taxonomy (NCBI): domain Eukaryota; kingdom Metazoa; phylum Chordata; class Aves; order Accipitriformes; family Accipitridae; genus Buteo; species Buteo buteo. The sequence continues at coordinate 61,996 of NW_027439402.1, forward strand.
TTGCCTTTTCAGAAAAATGCTATGCCGAGAACGGACACCGAGAGGTGTACAGTTCCTGGGCAAGCACAGATCCCCAATGCTGTTGTGCCTGTGCATAGGCTGCACGGGGACAGTGAAGAGCAGCACGAGCTTTCAGGGCTGGCACCTTCCTTGTGGCACAAGGAGCCGGACGTTTGCCTTTTCAGAAAAATGCTATGCCGAGAACGGACACCGAGAGGTGTACCGATCCTGGGCAAGCACAGATCCCCAATGCTGTTGTGCCTGTGCATAGGCTGCACGGGGACAGTGAAGAGCAGCACGAGCTTTCAGGCCTGGCACCTTCCTTGTGGCACAAGGAGCCGGACATTTGCCTTTTCAGAAAAATGCTATGCCGAGAACGGACACCGAGAGGTGTACAGTTCCTGGGCAAGCACAGATCCCCAATGCTGTTGTGCCTGTGCATAGGCTGCACGGGGACAGTGAAGAGCAGCACGAGCTTTCAGGGCTGGCACCTTCCTTGTGGCACAAGGAGCCGGACGTTTGCCTTTTCAGAAAAATGCTATGCCGAGAACGAGCGCCGTGAGATGTGCCGCCTGTGGGCAAGCACAGATCCCCAATGCTGTTGTGCCTGTGCATAGGCTGCACGGGGACAGTGAAGAGCAGCACGAGCTTTCAGGCCTGGCACCTTCCTTGTGGCACAAGGAGCCGGACGTTTGCCTTTTCAGAAAAATGCTATGCCGAGAACGGACACCGAGAGGTGTACAGTTCCTGGGCAAGCACAGATCCCCAATGCTGTTGTGCCTGTGCATAGGCTGCACGGGGACAGTGAAGAGCAGCACGAGCTTTCAGGCCTGGCAGCTTCCTTGTGGGACAAGGAGCCGGACATTTGCCTTTTCGGAAGAGCCACTGCCGAGAACGAGCGCCGTGAGATGTGCCGCCTGTGGGCAAGCACAGATCCCCAATGCTGTTGTGCCTGTGCATAGGCTGCACGGGGACAGTGAAGAGCAGCACGAGCTTTCAGGGCTGGCACCTTCCTTGTGGCACAAGGAGCCGGACGTTTGCCTTTTCAGAAAAATGCTATGCCGAGAACGGACACCGAGAGGTGTACAGTTCCTGGGCAAGCACAGATCCCCAATGCTGTTGTGCCTGTGCATAGGCTGCACGGGGACAGTGAAGAGCAGCACGAGCTTTCAGGGCTGGCACCTTCCTTGTGGGACAAGGAGCCGGACGTTTGCCTTTTCAGAAAAATGCTATGCCGAGAACGGACACCGAGAGGTGTACCGATCCTGGGCAAGCACAGATCCCCAATGCTGTTGTGCCTGTGCATAGGCTGCACGGGGACAGTGAAGAGCAGCACGAGCTTTCAGGGCTGGCACCTTCCTTGTGGGACAAGGAGCCGGACGTTTGCCTTTTCAGAAAAATGCTATGCCGAGAACGGACATCGAGAGGTGTACCGATCCTGGGCAAGCACAGATCCCCAATGCTGTTGTGCCTGTGCATAGGCTGCACGGGGACAGTGAAGAGCAGCACGAGCTTTCAGGCCTGGCAGCTTCCTTGTGGGACAAGGAGCCGGACGTTTGCCTTTTCGGAAGAGCCTCTGCCGAGAACGAGCGCCGTGAGATGTGCCGCCTGTGGGCAAGCACAGATCCCCAATGCTGTTGTGCCTGTGCATAGGCTGCACGGGGACAGTGAAGAGCAGCACGAGCTTTCAGGGCTGGCACCTTCCTTGTGGGACAAGGAGCCGGACGTTTGCCTTTTCAGAAAAATGCTATGCCGAGAACGGACACCGAGAGGTGTACCGATCCTGGGCAAGCACAGATCCCCAATGCTGTTGTGCCTGTGCATAGGCTGCACGGGGACAGTGAAGAGCAGCACGAGCTTTCAGGGCTGGCACCTTCCTTGTGGGACATGGAGGCGGACGTTTGCCTTTTCAGAAAAATGCTATGCCGAGAACGGACACCGAGAGGTGTACCGATCCTGGGCAAGCACAGATCCCCAATGCTGTTGTGCCTGTGCATAGGCTGCACGGGGACAGTGAAGAGCAGCACGAGCTTTCAGGGCTGGCACCTTCCTTGTGGGACAAGGAGCCGGACGTTTGCCTTTTCAGAAAAATGCTATGCCGAGAACGGACATCGAGAGGTGTACAGTTTGTGGGCAAGCACAGATCCCCAATGCTGTTGTGCCTGTGCATAGGCTGCACGGGGACAGTGAAGAGCAGCACGAGCTTTCAGGGCTGGCACCTTCCTTGTGGGACAAGGAGCCGGACGTTTGCCTTTTCGGAAGAGCCTCTGCCGAGAACGAGCGCCGTGAGATGTGCCGCCTGTGGGCAAGCACAGATCCCCAATGCTGTTGTGCCTGTGCATAGGCTGCACGGGGACAGTGAAGAGCAGCACGAGCTTTCAGGGCTGGCACCTTCCTTGTGGCACAAGGAGCCGGACGTTTGCCTTTTCAGAAAAATGCTATGCCGAGAACGGACACCGAGAGGTGTACAGTTCCTGGGCAAGCACAGATCCCCAATGCTGTTGTGCCTGTGCATAGGCTGCACGGGGACAGTGAAGAGCAGCACGAGCTTTCAGGGCTGGCACCTTCCTTGTGGCACAAGGAGCCGGACGTTTGCCTTTTCAGAAAAATGCTATGCCGAGAACGAGCGCCGTGAGATGTGCCGCCTGTGGGCAAGCACAGATCCCCAATGCTGTTGTGCCTGTGCATAGGCTGCACGGGGACAGTGAAGAGCAGCACGAGCTTTCAGGGCTGGCACCTTCCTTGTGGGACAAGGAGCCGGACGTTTGCCTTTTCAGAAAAATGCTATGCCGAGAACGGACACCGAGAGGTGTACAGTTCCTGGGCAAGCACAGATCCCCAATGCTGTTGTGCCTGTGCATAGGCTGCACGGGGACAGTGAAGAGCAGCACGAGCTTTCAGGCCTGGCAGCTTCCTTGTGGGACAAGGAGCCGGACATTTGCCTTTTCGGAAGAGCCTCTGCCGAGAACGAGCGCCGTGAGATGTGCCGCCTGTGGGCAAGCACAGATCCCCAATGCTGTTGTGCCTGTGCATAGGCTGCACGGGGACAGTGAAGAGCAGCACGAGCTTTCAGGGCTGGCACCTTCCTTGTGGCACAAGGAGCCGGACGTTTGCCTTTTCAGAAAAATGCTATGCCGAGAACGGACACCGAGAGGTGTACAGTTCCTGGGCAAGCACAGATCCCCAATGCTGTTGTGCCTGTGCATAGGCTGCACGGGGACAGTGAAGAGCAGCACGAGCTTTCAGGGCTGGCACCTTCCTTGTGGGACAAGGAGCCGGACGTTTGCCTTTTCAGAAAAATGCTATGCCGAGAACGGACACCGAGAGGTGTACCGATCCTGGGCAAGCACAGATCCCCAATGCTGTTGTGCCTGTGCATAGGCTGCACGGGGACAGTGAAGAGCAGCACGAGCTTTCAGGGCTGGCACCTTCCTTGTGGGACAAGGAGCCGGACGTTTGCCTTTTCAGAAAAATGCTATGCCGAGAACGAGCACCGAGAGGTGTACCGATCCTGGGCAAGCACAGATCCCCAATGCTGTTGTGCCTGTGCATAGGCTGCACGGGGACAGTGAAGAGCAGCACGAGCTTTCAGGGCTGGCACCTTCCTTGTGGGACAAGGAGCCGGACGTTTGCCTTTTCAGAAAAATGCTATGCCGAGAACGGACACCGAGAGGTGTACCGATCCTGGGCAAGCACAGATCCCCAATGCTGTTGTGCCTGTGCATAGGCTGCACGGGGACAGTGAAGAGCAGCACGAGCTTTCAGGGCTGGCACCTTCCTTGTGGGACAAGGAGCCGGACGTTTGCCTTTTCAGAAAAATGCTATGCCGAGAACGGACACCGAGAGGTGTACAGTTCCTGGGCAAGCACAGATCCCCAATGCTGTTGTGCCTGTGCATAGGCTGCACGGGGACAGTGAAGAGCAGCACGAGCTTTCAGGGCTGGCACCTTCCTTGTGGCACAAGGAGCCGGACGTTTGCCTTTTCAGAAAAATGCTATGCCGAGAACGGACACCGAGAGGTGTACAGTTCCTGGGCAAGCACAGATCCCCAATGCTGTTGTGCCTGTGCATAGGCTGCACGGGGACAGTGAAGAGCAGCACGAGCTTTCAGGGCTGGCACCTTCCTTGTGGCACAAGGAGCCGGACGTTTGCCTTTTCAGAAAAATGCTATGCCGAGAACGGACACCGAGAGGTGTACAGTTCCTGGGCAAGCACAGATCCCCAATGCTGTTGTGCCTGTGCATAGGCTGCACGGGGACAGTGAAGAGCAGCACGAGCTTTCAGGGCTGGCACCTTCCTTGTGGCACAAGGAGCCGGACGTTTGCCTTTTCAGAAAAATGCTATGCCGAGAACGGACACCGAGAGGTGTACCGATCCTGGGCAAGCACAGATCCCCAATGCTGTTGTGCCTGTGCATAGGCTGCACGGGGACAGTGAAGAGCAGCACGAGCTTTCAAGGCTGGCACCTTCCTTGTGGGACAAGGAGCCGGACGTTTGCCTTTTCAGAAAAATGCTATGCCGAGAACGGACACCGAGAGGTGTACCGATCCTGGGCAAGCACAGATCCCCAATGCTGTTGTGCCTGTGCATAGGCTGCACGGGGACAGTGAAGAGCAGCACGAGCTTTCAGGGCTGGCACCTTCCTTGTGGCACAAGGAGCCGGACGTTTGCCTTTTCAGAAAAATGCTATGCCGAGAACGGACACCGAGAGGTGTACCGATCCTGGGCAAGCACAGATCCCCAATGCTGTTGTGCCTGTGCATAGGCTGCACGGGGACAGTGAAGAGCAGCACGAGCTTTCAAGGCTGGCACCTTCCTTGTGGCACAAGGAGCCGGACGTTTGCCTTTTCAGAAAAATGCTATGCCGAGAACGGACACCGAGAGGTGTACCGATCCTGGGCAAGCACAGATCCCCAATGCTGTTGTGCCTGTGCATAGGCTGCACGGGGACAGTGAAGAGCAGCACGAGCTTTCAGGGCTGGCACCTTCCTTGTGGGACATGGAGGCGGACGTTTGCCTTTTCAGAAAAATGCTATGCCGAGAACGGACACCGAGAGGTGTACAGTTCCTGGGCAAGCACAGATCCCCAATGCTGTTGTGCCTGTGCATAGGCTGCACGGGGACAGTGAAGAGCAGCACGAGCTTTCAGGCCTGGCACCTTCCTTGTGGGACAAGGAGCCGGACGTTTGCCTTTTCAGAAAAATGCTATGCCGAGAACGGACACCGAGAGGTGTACAGTTCCTGGGCAAGCACAGATCCCCAATGCTGTTGTGCCTGTGCATAGGCTGCACGGGGACAGTGAAGAGCAGCACGAGCTTTCAGGGCTGGCACCTTCCTTGTGGGACAAGGAGCCGGACGTTTGCATTTTCGGAAGAGCCTCTGCCGAGAATTAGCGCCGTGAGATGTGCCGCCTGTGGGCAAGCACAGATCCCCAATGCTGTTGTGCCTGTGCATAGGCTGCACGGGGACAGTGAAGAGCAGCACGAGCTTTCAGGGCTGGCACCTTCCTTGTGGCACAAGGAGCCGGACGTTTGCCTTTTCAGAAAAATGCTATGCCGAGAACGGACACCGAGAGGTGTACAGTTCCTGGGCAAGCACAGATCCCCAATGCTGTTGTGCCTGTGCATAGGCTGCACGGGGACAGTGAAGAGCAGCACGAGCTTTCAGGGCTGGCACCTTCCTTGTGGCACAAGGAGCCGGACGTTTGCCTTTTCAGAAAAATGCTATGCCGAGAACGGACACCGAGAGGTGTACAGTTCCTGGGCAAGCACAGATCCCCAATGCTGTTGTGCCTGTGCATAGGCTGCACGGGGACAGTGAAGAGCAGCACGAGCTTTCAGGGCTGGCACCTTCCTTGTGGGACAAGGAGCCGGACGTTTGCCTTTTCAGAAAAATGCTATGCCGAGAACGGACACCGAGAGGTGTACCGATCCTGGGCAAGCACAGATCCCCAATGCTGTTGTGCCTGTGCATAGGCTGCACGGGGACAGTGAAGAGCAGCAAGAGCTTTCAGGGCTGGCACCTTCCTTGTGGGACAAGGAGGCGGACGTTTGCCTTTTCAGAAAAATGCTATGCCGAGAACGGACACCGAGAGGTGTACCGATCCTGGGCAAGCACAGATCCCCAATGCTGTTGTGCCTGTGCATAGGCTGCACGGGGACAGTGAAGAGCAGCACGAGCTTTCAGGCCTGGCAGCTTCCTTGTGGCACAAGGAGCCGGACGTTTGCCTTTTCAGAAAAATGCTATGCCGAGAACGGACACCGAGAGGTGTACAGTTCCTGGGCAAGCACAGATCCCCAATGCTGTTGTGCCTGTGCATAGGCTGCACGGGGACAGTGAAGAGCAGCACGAGCTTTCAGGGCTGGCACCTTCCTTGTGGCACAAGGAGCCGGACGTTTGCCTTTTCAGAAAAATGCTATGCCGAGAACGGACATCGAGAGGTGTACCGATCCTGGGCAAGCACAGATCCCCAATGCTGTTGTGCCTGTGCATAGGCTGCACGGGGACAGTGAAGAGCAGCACGAGCTTTCAGGGCTGGCACCTTCCTTGTGGGACAAGGAGCCGGACGTTTGCCTTTTCAGAAAAATGCTATGCCGAGAACGGACACCGAGAGGTGTACAGTTCCTGGGCAAGCACAGATCCCCAATGCTGTTGTGCCTGTGCATAGGCTGCACGGGGACAGTGAAGAGCAGCACGAGCTTTCAGGGCTGGCACCTTCCTTGTGGGACAAGGAGCCGGACGTTTGCCTTTTCAGAAAAATGCTATGCCGAGAACGGACACCGAGAGGTGTACAGTTCCTGGGCAAGCACAGATCCCCAATGCTGTTGTGCCTGTGCATAGGCTGCACGGGGACAGTGAAGAGCAGCACGAGCATTCAGGGCTGGCACCTTCCTTGTGGGACAAGGAGCCGGACGTTTGCCTTTTCAGAAAAATGCTATGCCGAGAACGGACACCGAGAGGTGTACAGTTCCTGGGCAAGCACAGATCCCCAATGCTGTTGTGCCTGTGCATAGGCTGCACGGGGACAGTGAAGAGCAGCACGAGCTTTCAGGGCTGGCACCTTCCTTGTGGGACAAGGAGCCGGACGTTTGCCTTTTCAGAAAAATGCTATGCCGAGAACGGACACCGAGAGGTGTACAGTTCCTGGGCAAGCACAGATCCCCAATGCTGTTGTGCCTGTGCATAGGCTGCACGGGGACAGTGAAGAGCAGCACGAGCTTTCAGGGCTGGCACCTTCCTTGTGGGACAAGGAGCCGGACGTTTGCCTTTTCAGAAAAATGCTATGCCGAGAACGGACACCGAGAGGTGTACAGTTCCTGGGCAAGCACAGATCCCCAATGCTGTTGTGCCTGTGCATAGGCTGCACAGGGACAGTGAAGAGCAGCACGAGCTTTCAGGGCTGGCACCTTCCTTGTGGGACAAGGAGCCGGACGTTTGCCTTTTCAGAAAAATGCTATGCCGAGAACGGACACCGAGAGGTGTACAGTTCCTGGGCAAGCACAGATCCCCAATGCTGTTGTGCCTGTGCATAGGCTGCACGGGGACAGTGAAGAGCAGCACGAGCTTTCAGGGCTGGCACCTTCCTTGTGGCACAAGGAGCCGGACGTTTGCCTTTTCAGAAAAATGCTATGCCGAGAACGAGCGCCGTGAGATGTGCCGCCTGTGGGCAAGCACAGATCCCCAATGCTGTTGTGCCTGTGCATAGGCTGCACGGGGACAGTGAAGAGCAGCACGAGCTTTCAGGCCTGGCACCTTCCTTGTGGCACAAGGAGCCGGACGTTTGCCTTTTCAGAAAAATGCTATGCCGAGAACGGACACCGAGAGGTGTACAGTTCCTGGGCAAGCACAGATCCCCAATGCTGTTGTGCCTGTGCATAGGCTGCACGGGGACAGTGAAGAGCAGCACGAGCTTTCAGGGCTGGCACCTTCCTTGTGGGACAAGGAGGCGGACGTTTGCCTTTTCAGAAAAATGCTATGCCGAGAACGGACACCGAGAGGTGTACCGATCCTGGGCAAGCACAGATCCCCAATGCTGTTGTGCCTGTGCATAGGCTGCACGGGGACAGTGAAGAGCAGCACGAGCTTTCAGGGCTGGCACCTTCCTTGTGGGACAAGGAGCCGGACGTTTGCCTTTTCAGAAAAATGCTATGCCGAGAACGGACACCGAGAGGTGTACCGATCCTGGGCAAGCACAGATCCCCAATGCTGTTGTGCCTGTGCATAGGCTGCACGGGGACAGTGAAGAGCAGCACGAGCTTTCAGGGCTGGCACCTTCCTTGTGGCACAAGGAGCCGGACGTTTGCCTTTTCAGAAAAATGCTATGCCGAGAACGGACATCGAGAGGTGTACCGATCCTGGGCAAGCACAGATCCCCAATGCTGTTGTGCCTGTGCATAGGCTGCACGGGGACAGTGAAGAGCAGCACGAGCTTTCAGGCCTGGCAGCTTCCTTGTGGGACAAGGAGCCGGACGTTTGCCTTTTCGGAAGAGCCTCTGCCGAGAACGAGCGCCGTGAGATGTGCCGCCTGTGGGCAAGCACAGATCCCCAATGCTGTTGTGCCTGTGCATAGGCTGCACGGGGACAGTGAAGAGCAGCACGAGCTTTCAGGGCTGGCACCTTCCTTGTGGGACAAGGAGACGGACGTTTGCCTTTTCAGAAAAATGCTATGCCGAGAACGGACACCGAGAGGTGTACCGATCCTGGGCAAGCACAGATCCCCAATGCTGTTGTGCCTGTGCATAGGCTGCACGGGGACAGTGAAGAGCAGCACGAGCTTTCAGGGCTGGCACCTTCCTTGTGGGACAAGGAGCCGGACGTTTGCCTTTTCAGAAAAATGCTATGCCGAGAACGGACACCGAGAGGTGTACCGATCCTGGGCAAGCACAGATCCCCAATGCTGTTGTGCCTGTGCATAGGCTGCACGGGGACAGTGAAGAGCAGCACGAGCTTTCAGGGCTGGCACCTTCCTTGTGGCACAAGGAGCCGGACGTTTGCCTTTTCGGAAGAGCCTCTGCCGAGAACGAGCGCCGTGAGATGTGCCGCCTGTGGGCAAGCACAGATCCCCAATGCTGTTGTGCCTGTGCATAGGCTGCACGGGGACAGTGAAGAGCAGCACGAGCTTTCAGGGCTGGCACCTTCCTTGTGGCACAAGGAGCCGGACGTTTGCCTTTTCAGAAAAATGCTATGCCGAGAACGGACACCGAGAGGTGTACAGTTCCTGGGCAAGCACAGATCCCCAATGCTGTTGTGCCTGTGCATAGGCTGCACGGGGACAGTGAAGAGCAGCACGAGCTTTCAGGGCTGGCACCTTCCTTGTGGCACAAGGAGCCGGACGTTTGCCTTTTCAGAAAAATGCTATGCCGAGAACGGACACCGAGAGGTGTACCGATCCTGGGCAAGCACAGATCCCCAATGCTGTTGTGCCTGTGCATAGGCTGCACGGGGACAGTGAAGAGCAGCACGAGCTTTCAGGGCTGGCACCTTCCTTGTGGGACATGGAGGCGGACGTTTGCCTTTTCAGAAAAATGCTATGCCGAGAACGGACACCGAGAGGTGTACAGTTTCTGGGCAAGCACAGATCCCCAATGCTGTTGTGCCTGTGCATAGGCTGCACGGGGACAGTGAAGAGCAGCACGAGCTTTCAGGCCTGGCACCTTCCTTGTGGCACAAGGAGCCGGACGTTTGCCTTTTCAGAAAAATGCTATGCCGAGAACGGACACCGAGAGGTGTACAGTTCCTGGGCAAGCACAGATCCCCAATGCTGTTGTGCCTGTGCATAGGCTGCACGGGGACAGTGAAGAGCAGCACGAGCATTCAGGGCTGGCACCTTCCTTGTGGCACAAGGAGACGGACGTTTGCCTTTTCAGAAAAATGCTATGCCGAGAACGGACACCGAGAGGTGTACCGATCCTGGGCAAGCACAGATCCCCAATGCTGTTGTGCCTGTGCATAGGCTGCACGGGGACAGTGAAGAGCAGCACGAGCTTTCAGGGCTGGCACCTTCCTTGTGGGACATGGAGGCGGACGTTTGCCTTTTCAGAAAAATGCTATGCCGAGAACGGACACCGAGAGGTGTACAGTTCCTGGGCAAGCACAGATCCCCAATGCTGTTGTGCCTGTGCATAGGCTGCACGGGGACAGTGAAGAGCAGCACGAGCTTTCAGGGCTGGCACCTTCCTTGTGGGACAAGGAGCCGGACGTTTGCCTTTTCGGAAGAGCCTCTGCCGAGAACGAGCGCCGTGAGATGTGCCGCCTGTGGCCAAGCACAGATCCCCAATGCTGTTGTGCCTGTGCATAGGCTGCACGGGGACAGTGAAGAGCAGCACGAGCTTTCAGGGCTGGCACCTTCCTTGTGGCACAAGGAGCCGGACGTTTGCCTTTTCAGAAAAATGCTATGCCGAGAACGGACACCGAGAGGTGTACAGTTCCTGGGCAAGCACAGATCCCCAATGCTGTTGTGCCTGTGCATAGGCTGCATGGGGACAGTGAAGAGCAGCACGAGCTTTCAGGGCTGGCACCTTCCTTGTGGGACAAGGAGCCGGACGTTTGCCTTTTCAGAAAAATGCTATGCCGAGAACGGACACCGAGAGGTGTACCGATCCTGGGCAAGCACAGATCCCCAATGCTGTTGTGCCTGTGCATAGGCTGCACGGGGACAGTGAAGAGCAGCACGAGCTTTCAGGGCTGGCACCTTCCTTGTGGGACAAGGAGCCGGACGTTTGCCTTTTCAGAAAAATGCTATGCCGAGAACGGACACCGAGAGGTGTACCGATCCTGGGCAAGCACAGATCCCCAATGCTGTTGTGCCTGTGCATAGGCTGCACGGGGACAGTGAAGAGCAGCACGAGCTTTCAGGGCTGGCACCTTCCTTGTGGGACAAGGAGCCGGACGTTTGCCTTTTCAGAAAAATGCTATGCCGAGAACGGACACCGAGAGGTGTACCGATCCTGGGCAAGCACAGATCCCCAATGCTGTTGTGCCTGTGCATAGGCTGCACGGGGACAGTGAAGAGCAGCACGAGCTTTCAGGCCTGGCAGCTTCCTTGTGGCACAAGGAGCCGGACGTTTGCCTTTTCAGAAAAATGCTATGCCGAGAACGGACACCGAGAGGTGTACAGTTCCTGGGCAAGCACAGATCCCCAATGCTGTTGTGCCTGTGCATAGGCTGCACGGGGACAGTGAAGAGCAGCACGAGCTTTCAGGGCTGGCACCTTCCTTGTGGCACAAGGAGCCGGACGTTTGCCTTTTCAGAAAAATGCTATGCCGAGAACGGACATCGAGAGGTGTACCAATCCTGGGCAAGCACAGATCCCCAATGCTGTTGTGCCTGTGCATAGGCTGCACGGGGACAGTGAAGAGCAGCACGAGCTTTCAGGCCTGGCACCTTCCTTGTGGCACAAGGAGCCGGACGTTTGCCTTTTCAGAAAAATGCTATGCCGAGAACGGACACCGAGAGGTGTACAGTTCCTGGGCAAGCACAGATCCCCAATGCTGTTGTGCCTGTGCATAGGCTGCACGGGGACAGTGAAGAGCAGCACGAGCTTTCAGGGCTGGCACCTTCCTTGTGGGACAAGGAGCCGGACGTTTGCCTTTTCAGAAAAATGCTATGCCGAGAACGGACACCGAGAGGTGTACAGTTCCTGGGCAAGCACAGATCCCCAATGCTGTTGTGCCTGTGCATAGGCTGCACGGGGACAGTGAAGAGCAGCACGAGCTTTCAGGGCTGGCACCTTCCTTGTGGGACAAGGAGCCGGACGTTTGCCTTTTCAGAAAAATGCTATGCCGAGAACGGACACCGAGAGGTGTACAGTTCCTGGGCAAGCACAGATCCCCAATGCTGTTGTGCCTGTGCATAGGCTGCACAGGGACAGTGAAGAGCAGCACGAGCTTTCAGGCCTGGCAGCTTCCTTGTGGCACAAGGAGCCGGACGTTTGCCTTTTCAGAAAAATGCTATGCCGAGAACGGACACCGAGAGGTGTACAGTTCCTGGGCAAGCACAGATCCCCAATGCTGTTGTGCCTGTGCATAGGCTGCACGGGGACAGTGAAGAGCAGCACGAGCTTTCAGGCCTGGCAGCTTCCTTGTGGGACAAGGAGCCGGACGTTTGCCTTTTCGGAAGAGCCTCTGCCGAGAACGAGCGCCGTGAGATGTGCCGCCTGTGGGCAAGCACAGATCCCCAATGCTGTTGTGCCTGTGCATAGGCTGCACGGGGACAGTGAAGAGCAGCACGAGCTTTCAGGGCTGGCACCTTCCTTGTGGGACAAGGAGCCGGACGTTTGCCTTTTCAGAAAAATGCTATGCCGAGAACGGACACCGAGAGGTGTACAGTTCCTGGGCAAGCACAGATCCCCAATGCTGTTGTGCCTGTGCATAGGCTGCACGGGGACAGTGAAGAGCAGCACGAGCTTTCAGGGCTGGCACCTTCCTTGTGGCACAAGGAGCCGGACGTTTGCCTTTTCAGAAAAATGCTATGCCGAGAACGGACACCGAGAGGTGTACAGTTCCTGGGCAAGCACAGATCCCCAATGCTGTTGTGCCTGTGCATAGGCTGCACGGGGACAGTGAAGAGCAGCACGAGCTTTCAGGGCTGGCACCTTCCTTGTGGCACAAGGAGCCGGACGTTTGCCTTTTCAGAAAAATGCTATGCCGAGAACGGACACCGAGAGGTGTACCGATCCTGGGCAAGCACAGATCCCCAATGCTGTTGTGCCTGTGCATAGGCTGCACGGGGACAGTGAAGAGCAGCACGAGCTTTCAGGGCTGGCACCTTCCTTGTGGGACAAGGAGCCGGACGTTTGCCTTTTCAGAAAAATGCTATGCCGAGAACGGACATCGAGAGGTGTACAGTTTGTGGGCAAGCACAGATCCCCAATGCTGTTGTGCCTGTGCATAGGCTGCACGGGGACAGTGAAGAGCAGCACGAGCTTTCAGGGCTGGCACCTTCCTTGTGGGACAAGGAGCCGGACGTTTGCCTTTTCAGAAAAATGCTATGCCGAGAACGGACACCGAGAGGTGTACAGTTCCTGGGCAAGCACAGATCCCCAATGCTGTTGTGCCTGTGCATAGGCTGCACGGGGACAGTGAAGAGCAGCACGAGCTTTCAGGGCTGGCACCTTCCTTGTGGCACAAGGAGCCGGACGTTTGCCTTTTCAGAAAAATGCTATGCCGAGAACGGACACCGAGAGGTGTACAGTTCCTGGGCAAGCACAGATCCCCAATGCTGTTGTGCCTGTGCATAGGCTGCACGGGGACAGTGAAGAGCAGCACGAGCTTTCAGGCCTGGCAGCTTCCTTGTGGCACAAGGAGCCGGACGTTTGCCTTTTCAGAAAAATGCTATGCCGAGAACGGACACCGAGAGGTGTACAGTTCCTGGGCAAGCACAGATCCCCAATGCTGTTGTGCCTGTGCATAGGCTGCACGGGGACAGTGAAGAGCAGCACGAGCTTTCAGGGCTGGCACCTTCCTTGTGGCACAAGGAGCCGGACGTTTGCCTTTTCAGAAAAATGCTATGCCGAGAACGGACATCGAGAGGTGTACCGATCCTGGGCAAGCACAGATCCCCAATGCTGTTGTGCCTGTGCATAGGCTGCACGGGGACAGTGAAGAGCAGCACGAGCTTTCAGGCCTGGCACCTTCCTTGTGGCACAAGGAGCCGGACGTTTGCCTTTTCAGAAAAATGCTATGCCGAGAACGGACATCGAGAGGTGTACCGATCCTGGGCAAGCACAGATCCCCAATGCTGTTGTGCCTGTGCATAGGCTGCATGGGGACAGTGAAGAGCAGCACGAGCTTTCAGGGCTGGCACCTTCCTTGTGGGACAAGGAGCCGGACGTTTGCCTTTTCAGAAAAATGCTATGCCGAGAACGGACACCGAGAGGTGTACCGATCCTGGGCAAGCACAGATCCCCAATGCTGTTGTGCCTGTGCATAGGCTGCACGGGGACAGTGAAGAGCAGCACGAGCTTTCAGGGCTGGCACCTTCCTTGTGGCACAAGGAGCCGGACGTTTGCCTTTTCAGAAAAATGCTATGCCGAGAACGGACACCGAGAGGTGTACAGTTCCTGGGCAAGCACAGATCCCCAATGCTGTTGTGCCTGTGCATAGGCTGCACGGGGACAGTGAAGAGCAGCACGAGCTTTCAGGCCTGGCAGCTTCCTTGTGGGACAAGGAGCCGGACGTTTGCCTTTTCTGAAGAGCCTCTGCCGAGAACGAGCGCCGTGAGATGTGCCGCCTGTGGGCAAGCACAGATCCCCAATGCTGTTGTGCCTGTGCATAGGCTGCACGGGGACAGTGAAGAGCAGCACGAGCTTTCAGGCCTGGCACCTTCCTTGTGGCACAAGGAGCCGGACGTTTGCCTTTTCAGAAAAATGCTATGCCGAGAACGGACACCGAGAGGTGTACAGTTCCTGGGCAAGCACAGATCCCCAATGCTGTTGTGCCTGTGCATAGGCTGCACGGGGACAGTGAAGAGCAGCACGAGCTTTCAGGGCTGGCACCTTCCTTGTGGGACAAGGAGACGGACGTTTGCCTTTTCAGAAAAATGCTATGCCGAGAACGGACACCGAGAGGTGTACCGATCCTGGGCAAGCACAGATCCCCAATGCTGTTGTGCCTGTGCATAGGCTGCACGGGGACAGTGAAGAGCAGCACGAGCTTTCAGGCCTAGCAGCTTCCTTGTGGGACAAGGAGCCGGACGTTTGGCTTTTCGGAAGAGCCTCTGCCGAGAACGAGCGCCGTGAGATGTGCCGCCTGTGGGCAAGCACAGATCCCCAATGCTGTTGTGCCTGTGCATAGGCTGCACGGGGACAGTGAAGAGCAGCACGAGCTTTCAGGGCTGGCACCTTCCTTGTGGCACAAGGAGCCGGACGTTTGCCTTTTCAGAAAAATGCTATGCCGAGAACGGACACCGAGAGGTGTACCGATCCTGGGCAAGCACAGATCCCCAATGCTGTTGTGCCTGTGCATAGGCTGCACGGGGACAGTGAAGAGCAGCACGAGCTTTCAGGGCTGGCACCTTCCTTGTGGCACAAGGAGCCGGACGTTTGCCTTTTCAGAAAAATGCTATGCCGAGAACGGACACCGAGAGGTGTACAGTTCCTGGGCAAGCACAGATCCCCAATGCTGTTGTGCCTGTGCATAGGCTGCACGGGGACAGTGAAGAGCAGCACGAGCTTTCAGGCCTGGCAGCTTCCTTGTGGGACAAGGAGCCGGACGTTTGGCTTTTCGGAAGAGCCTCTGCCGAGAACGAGCGCCGTGAGATGTGCCGCCTGTGGGCAAGCACAGATCCCCAATGCTGTTGTGCCTGTGCATAGGCTGCACGGGGACAGTGAAGAGCAGCACGAGCTTTCAGGGCTGGCACCTTCCTTGTGGGACAAGGAGCCGGACGTTTGCCTTTTCAGAAAAATGCTATGCCGAGAACGGACACCGAGAGGTGTACCGATCCTGGGCAAGCACAGATCCCCAATGCTGTTGTGCCTGTGCATAGGCTGCACGGGGACAGTGAAGAGCAGCACGAGCTTTCAGGGCTGGCACCTTCCTTGTGGGACAAGGAGCCGGACGTTTGCCTTTTCAGAAAAATGCTATGCCGAGAACGGACACCGAGAGGTGTACCGATCCTGGGCAAGCACAGATCCCCAATGCTGTTGTGCCTGTGCATAGGCTGCACGGGGACAGTGAAGAGCAGCACGAGCTTTCAGGGCTGGCACCTTCCTTGTGGCACAAGGAGCCGGACGTTTGCCTTTTCAGAAAAATGCTATGCCGAGAACGGACACCGAGAGGTGTACAGTTCCTGGGCAAGCACAGATCCCCAATGCTGTTGTGCCTGTGCATAGGCTGCACGGGGACAGTGAAGAGCAGCACGAGCTTTCAGGGCTGGCACCTTCCTTGTGGGACAAGGAGCCGGACGTTTGCCTTTTCAGAAAAATGCTATGCCGAGAACGGACACCGAGAGGTGTACCGATCCTGGGCAAGCACAGATCCCCAATGCTGTTGTGCCTGTGCATAGGCTGCACGGGGACAGTGAAGAGCAGCACGAGCTTTCAGGGCTGGCAGCTTCCTTGTGGGACAAGGAGCCGGACGTTTGGCTTTTCGGAAGAGCCTCTGCCGAGAACGAGCGCCGTGAGATGTGCCGCCTGTGGGCAAGCACAGATCCCCAATGCTGTTGTGCCTGTGCATAGGCTGCACGGGGACAGTGAAGAGCAGCACGAGCTTTCAGGGCTGGCACCTTCCTTGTGGGACAAGGAGACGGACGTTTGCCTTTTCAGAAAAATGCTATGCCGAGAACGGACACCGAGAGGTGTACCGATCCTGGGCAAGCACAGATCCCCAGTGCTGTTGTGCCTGTGCATAGGCTGCACGGGGACAGTGAAGAGCAGCACGAGCTTTCAGGGCTGGCACCTTCCTTGTGGGACAAGGAGCCGGACGTTTGCCTTTTCAGAAAAATGCTATGCCGAGAACGGACACCGAGAGGTGTACCGATCCTGGGCAAGCACAGATCCCCAATGCTGTTGTGCCTGTGCATAGGCTGCACGGGGACAGTGAAGAGCAGCACGAGCTTTCAGGGCTGGCACCTTCCTTGTGGGACAAGGAGCCGGACGTTTGCCTTTTCGGAAGAGCCTCTGCCGAGAACGACCGCCGTGAGATGTGCCGCCTGTGGGCAAGCACAGATCCCCAATGCTGTTGTGCCTGTGCATAGGCTGCACGGGGACAGTGAAGAGCAGCACGAGCTTTCAGGGCTGGCACCTTCCTTGTGGGACAAGGAGCCGGACGTTTGCCTTTTCAGAAAAATGCTATGCCGAGAACGGACATCGAGAGGTGTACCGATCCTGGGCAAGCACAGATCCCCAATGCTGTTGTGCCTGTGCATAGGCTGCACGGGGACAGTGAAGAGCAGCACGAGCTTTCAGGGCTGGCACCTTCCTTGTGGCACAAGGAGCCGGACGTTTGCCTTTTCAGAAAAATGCTATGCCGAGAACGGACACCGAGAGGTGTACCGATCCTGGGCAAGCACAGATCCCCAATGCTGTTGTGCCTGTGCATAGGCTGCACAGGGACAGTGAAGAGCAGCACGAGCTTTCAGGGCTGGCACCTTCCTTGTGGGACAAGGAGCCGGACGTTTGCCTTTTCAGAAAAATGCTATGCCGAGAACGGACACCGAGAGGTGTACAGTTCCTGGGCAAGCACAGATCCCCAATGCTGTTGTGCCTGTGCATAGGCTGCACGGGGACAGTGAAGAGCAGCACGAGCTTTCAGGGCTGGCACCTTCCTTGTGGCACAAGGAGCCGGACGTTTGCCTTTTCAGAAAAATGCTATGCCGAGAACGGACACCGAGAGGTGTACAGTTCCTGGGCAAGCACAGATCCCCAATGCTGTTGTGCCTGTGCATAGGCTGCACGGGGACAGTGAAGAGTAGCACGAGCTTTCAGGGCTGGCACCTTCCTTGTGGGACATGGAGGCGGACGTTTGCCTTTTCAGAAAAATGCTATGCCGAGAACGGACACCGAGAGGTGTACAGTTTCTGGGCAAGCACAGATCCCCAATGCTGTTGTGCCTGTGCATAGGCTGCACGGGGACAGTGAAGAGCAGCACGAGCTTTCAGGCCTGGCAGCTTCCTTGTGGGACAAGGAGCCGGACGTTTGCCTTTTCGGAAGAGCCTCTGCCGAGAACGAGCGCCGTGAGATGTGCCGCCTGTGGGCAAGCACAGATCCCCAATGCTGTTGTGCCTGTGCATAGGCTGCACGGGGACAGTGAAGAGCAGCACGAGCTTTCAGGGCTGGCACCTTCCTTGTGGCACAAGGAGCCGGACGTTTGCCTTTTCAGAAAAATGCTATGCCGAGAACGGACACCGAGAGGTGTACAGTTCCTGGGCAAGCACAGATCCCCAATGCTGTTGTGCCTGTGCATAGGCTGCACGGGGACAGTGAAGAGCAGCACGAGCTTTCAGGCCTGGCAGCTTCCTTGTGGGACAAGGAGCCGGACGTTTGCCTTTTCAGAAAAATGCTATGCCGAGAACGGACACCGAGAGGTGTACAGTTCCTGGGCAAGCACAGATCCCCAATGCTGTTGTGCCTGTGCATAGGCTGCACGGGGACAGTGAAGAGCAGCACGAGCTTTCAGGGCTGGCACCTTCCTTGTGGCACAAGGAGCCGGACGTTTGCCTTTTCAGAAAAATGCTATGCCGAGAACGGACACCGAGAGGTGTACCGATCCTGGGCAAGCACAGATCCCCAATGCTGTTGTGCCTGTGCATAGGCTGCACGGGGACAGTGAAGAGCAGCACGAGCTTTCAGGGCTGGCACCTTCCTTGTGGGACAAGGAGCCGGACGTTTGCCTTTTCAGAAAAATGCTATGCCGAGAACGGACACCGAGAGGTGTACAGTTCCTGGGCAAGCACAGATCCCCAATGCTGTTGTGCCTGTGCATAGGCTGCACGGGGACAGTGAAGAGCAGCACGAGCTTTCAGGCCTGGCAGCTTCCTTGTGGGACAAGGAGCCGGACGTTTGCCTTTTCAGAAAAATGCTATGCCGAGAACGGACACCGAGAGGTGTACAGTTCCTGGGCAAGCACAGATCCCCAATGCTGTTGTGCCTGTGCATAGGCTGCACGGGGACAGTGAAGAGCAGCACGAGCTTTCAGGGCTGGCACCTTCCTTGTGGGACAAGGAGCCGGACGTTTGCCTTTTCGGAAGAGCCTCTGCCGAGAACGAGCGCCGTGAGATGTGCCGCCTGTGGGCAAGCACAGATCCCCAATGCTGTTGTGCCTGTGCATAGGCTGCACGGGGACAGTGAAGAGCAGCACGAGCTTTCAGGCCTGGCAGCTTCCTTGTGGGACAAGGAGCCGGACGTTTGCCTTTTCAGAAAAATGCTATGCCGAGAACGGACACCGAGAGGTGTACAGTTTGTGGGCAAGCACAGATCCCCAATGCTGTTGTGCCTGTGCATAGGCTGCACGGGGACAGTGAAGAGCAGCACGAGCTTTCAGGGCTGGCACCTTCCTTGTGGGACAAGGAGCCGGACGTTTGCCTTTTCAGAAAAATGCTATGCCGAGAACGGACACCGAGAGGTGTACAGATCCTGGGCAAGCACAGATCCCCAATGCTGTTGTGCCTGTGCATAGGCTGCACGGGGACAGTGAAGAGCAGCACGAGCTTTCAGGGCTGGCACCTTCCTTGTGGCACAAGGAGCCGGACGTTTGCCTTTTCAGAAAAATGCTATGCCGAGAACGGACACCGAGAGGTGTACCGATCCTGGGCAAGCACAGATCCCCAATGCTGTTGTGCCTGTGCATAGGCTGCACAGGGACAGTGAAGAGCAGCACGAGCTTTCAGGGCTGGCACCTTCCTTGTGGGACAAGGAGCCGGACGTTTGCCTTTTCAGAAAAATGCTATGCCGAGAACGGACACCGAGAGGTGTACAGTTCCTGGGCAAGCACAGATCCCCAATGCTGTTGTGCCTGTGCATAGGCTGCACGGGGACAGTGAAGAGCAGCACGAGCTTTCAGGGCTGGCACCTTCCTTGTGGCACAAGGAGCCGGACGTTTGCCTTTTCAGAAAAATGCTATGCCGAGAACGGACATCGAGAGGTGTACAGTTCCTGGGCAAGCACAGATCCCCAATGCTGTTGTGCCTGTGCATAGGCTGCACGGGGACAGTGAAGAGTAGCACGAGCTTTCAGGGCTGGCACCTTCCTTGTGGGACATGGAGGCGGACGTTTGCCTTTTCAGAAAAATGCTATGCCGAGAACGGACACCGAGAGGTGTACAGTTTCTGGGCAAGCACAGATCCCCAATGCTGTTGTGCCTGTGCATAGGCTGCACGGGGACAGTGAAGAGCAGCACGAGCTTTCAGGCCTGGCAGCTTCCTTGTGGGACAAGGAGCCGGACGTTTGCCTTTTCGGAAGAGCCTCTGCCGAGAACGAGCGCCGTGAGATGTGCCGCCTGTGGGCAAGCACAGATCCCCAATGCTGTTGTGCCTGTGCATAGGCTGCACGGGGACAGTGAAGAGCAGCACGAGCTTTCAGGGCTGGCACCTTCCTTGTGGCACAAGGAGCCGGACGTTTGCCTTTTCAGAAAAATGCTATGCCGAGAACGGACACCGAGAGGTGTACAGTTCCTGGGCAAGCACAGATCCCCAATGCTGTTGTGCCTGTGCATAGGCTGCACGGGGACAGTGAAGAGCAGCACGAGCTTTCAGGGCTGGCACCTTCCTTGTGGGACAAGGAGCCGGACGTTTGCCTTTTCAGAAAAATGCTATGCCGAGAACGAGCACCGAGAGGTGTACCGATCCTGGGCAAGCACAGATCCCCAATGCTGTTGTGCCTGTGCATAGGCTGCACGGGGACAGTGAAGAGCAGCACGAGCTTTCAGGGCTGGCACCTTCCTTGTGGGACAAGGAGCCGGACGTTTGCCTTTTCAGAAAAATGCTATGCCGAGAACGGACACCGAGAGGTGTACCGATCCTGGGCAAGCACAGATCCCCAATGCTGTTGTGCCTGTGCATAGGCTGCACGGGGACAGTGAAGAGCAGCACGAGCTTTCAGGGCTGGCACCTTCCTTGTGGGACAAGGAGCCGGACGTTTGCCTTTTCAGAAAAATGCTATGCCGAGAACGGACACCGAGAGGTGTACAGTTCCTGGGCAAGCACAGATCCCCAATGCTGTTGTGCCTGTGCATAGGCTGCACGGGGACAGTGAAGAGCAGCACGAGCTTTCAGGGCTGGCACCTTCCTTGTGGCACAAGGAGCCGGACGTTTGCCTTTTCAGAAAAATGCTATGCCGAGAACGGACACCGAGAGGTGTACAGTTCCTGGGCAAGCACAGATCCCCAATGCTGTTGTGCCTGTGCATAGGCTGCACGGGGACAGTGAAGAGCAGCACGAGCTTTCAGGGCTGGCACCTTCCTTGTGGGACAAGGAGCCGGACGTTTGCCTTTTCAGAAAAATGCTATGCCGAGAACGGACACCGAGAGGTGTACAGTTCCTGGGCAAGCACAGATCCCCAATGCTGTTGTGCCTGTGCATAGGCTGCACGGGGACAGTGAAGAGCAGCACGAGCTTTCAGGCCTGGCAGCTTCCTTGTGGGACAAGGAGCCGGACGTTTGCCTTTTCAGAAAAATGCTATGCCGAGAACGGACACCGAGAGGTGTACAGTTCCTGGGCAAGCACAGATCCCCAATGCTGTTGTGCCTGTGCATAGGCTGCACGGGGACAGTGAAGAGCAGCACGAGCTTTCAGGGCTGGCACCTTCCTTGTGGCACAAGGAGCCGGACGTTTGCCTTTTCAGAAAAATGCTATGCCGAGAACGGACACCGAGAGGTGTACCGATCCTGGGCAAGCACAGATCCCCAATGCTGTTGTGCCTGTGCATAGGCTGCACGGGGACAGTGAAGAGCAGCACGAGCTTTCAGGGCTGGCACCTTCCTTGTGGGACAAGGAGCCGGACGTTTGCCTTTTCAGAAAAATGCTATGCCGAGAACGGACACCGAGAGGTGTACAGATCCTGGGCAAGCACAGATCCCCAATGCTGTTGTGCCTGTGCATAGGCTGCACGGGGACAGTGAAGAGCAGCACGAGCTTTCAGGGCTGGCACCTTCCTTGTGGGACAAGGAGCCGGACGTTTGCCTTTTCGGAAGAGCCTCTGCCGAGAACGACCGCCGTGAGATGTGCCGCCTGTGGGCAAGCACAGATCCCCAATGCTGTTGTGCCTGTGCATAGGCTGCACGGGGACAGTGAAGAGCAGCACGAGCTTTCAGGGCTGGCACCTTCCTTGTGGGACAAGGAGCCGGACGTTTGCCTTTTCAGAAAAATGCTATGCCGAGAACGGACATCGAGAGGTGTACCGATCCTGGGCAAGCACAGATCCCCAATGCTGTTGTGCCTGTGCATAGGCTGCACGGGGACAGTGAAGAGCAGCACGAGCTTTCAGGGCTGGCACCTTCCTTGTGGGACAAGGAGCCGGACGTTTGCCTTTTCAGAAAAATGCTATGCCGAGAACGGACACCGAGAGGTGTACAGTTCCTGGGCAAGCACAGATCCCCAATGCTGTTGTGCCTGTGCATAGGCTGCACGGGGACAGTGAAGAGCAGCACGAGCTTTCAGGCCTGGCAGATTCCTTGTGGGACAAGGAGCCGGACGTTTGCCTTTTCGGAAGAGCCTCTGCCGAGAACGAGCGCCGTGAGATGTGCCGCCTGTGGGATACAACAGATCCCCAATGCTGTTGTGCCTGTGCATAGGCTGCACGGGGACAGTGAAGAGCAGCACGAGCTTTCAGGGCTGGCACCTTCCTTGTGGCACAAGGAGCCGGACGTTTGCCTTTTCAGAAAAATGCTATGCCGAGAACGGACACCGAGAGGTGTACCGATCCTGGGCAAGCACAGATCCCCAATGCTGTTGTGCCTGTGCATAGGCTGCACAGGGACAGTGAAGAGCAGCACGAGCTTTCAGGGCTGGCAGCTTCCTTGTGGGACAAGGAGCCGGACGTTTGCCTTTTCAGAAAAATGCTATGCCGAGAACGGACACCGAGAGGTGTACAGTTCCTGGGCAAGCACAGATCCCCAATGCTGTTGTGCCTGTGCATAGGCTGCACGGGGACAGTGAAGAGCAGCACGAGCTTTCAGGGCTGGCACCTTCCTTGTGGCACAAGGAGCCGGACGTTTGCCTTTTCAGAAAAATGCTATGCCGAGAACGGACACCGAGAGGTGTACAGTTCCTGGGCAAGCACAGATCCCCAATGCTGTTGTGCCTGTGCATAGGCTGCACGGGGACAGTGAAGAGCAGCACGAGCTTTCAGGCCTGGCAGCTTCCTTGTGGGACAAGGAGCCGGACGTTTGCCTTTTCAGAAAAATGCTATGCCGAGAACGGACACCGAGAGGTGTACAGTTCCTGGGCAAGCACAGATCCCCAATGCTGTTGTGCCTGTGCATAGGCTGCACGGGGACAGTGAAGAGCAGCACGAGCTTTCAGGGCTGGCACCTTCCTTGTGGGACAAGGAGCCGGACGTTTGCCTTTTCAGAAAAATGCTATGCCGAGAACGGACACCGAGAGGTGTACAGTTCCTGGGCAAGCACAGATCCCCAATGCTGTTGTGCCTGTGCATAGGCTGCACGGGGACAGTGAAGAGCAGCACGAGCTTTCAGGGCTGGCACCTTCCTTGTGGCACAAGGAGCCGGACGTTTGCCTTTTCAGAAAAATGCTATGCCGAGAACGGACATCGAGAGGTGTACAGTTTCTGGGCAAGCACAGATCCCCAATGCTGTTGTGCCTGTGCATAGGCTGCACGGGGACAGTGAAGAGCAGCACGAGCTTTCAGGCCTGGCAGCTTCCTTGTGGGACAAGGAGCCGGACGTTTGCCTTTTCGGAAGAGCCTCTGCCGAGAACGAGCGCCGTGAGATGTGCCGCCTGTGGGCAAGCACAGATCCCCAATGCTGTTGTGCCTGTGCATAGGCTGCACGGGGACAGTGAAGAGCAGCACGAGCTTTCAGGGCTGGCACCTTCCTTGTGGCACAAGGAGCCGGACGTTTGCCTTTTCAGAAAAATGCTATGCCGAGAACGGACACCGAGAGGTGTACAGTTCCTGGGCAAGCACAGATCCCCAATGCTGTTGTGCCTGTGCATAGGCTGCACGGGGACAGTGAAGAGCAGCACGAGCTTTCAGGGCTGGCACCTTCCTTGTGGGACAAGGAGCCGGACGTTTGCCTTTTCAGAAAAATGCTATGCCGAGAACGGACACCGAGAGGTGTACCGATCCTGGGCAAGCACAGATCCCCAATGCTGTTGTGCCTGTGCATAGGCTGCACGGGGACAGTGAAGAGCAGCACGAGCTTTCAGGGCTGGCACCTTCCTTGTGGGACAAGGAGCCGGACGTTTGCCTTTTCAGAAAAATGCTATGCCGAGAACGGACACCGAGAGGTGTACAGTTCCTGGGCAAGCACAGATCCCCAATGCTGTTGTGCCTGTGCATAGGCTGCACGGGGACAGTGAAGAGCAGCACGAGCTTTCAAGGCTGGCACCTTCCTTGTGGCACAAGGAGCCGGACGTTTGCCTTTTCAGAAAAATGCTATGCCGAGAACGGACACCGAGAGGTGTACAGTTCCTGGGCAAACACAGATCCCCAATGCTGTTGTGCCTGTGCATAGGCTGCACGGGGACAGTGAAGAGCAGCACGAGCTTTCAGGGCTGGCACCTTCCTTGTGGCACAAGGAGCCGGACGTTTGCCTTTTCAGAAAAATGCTATGCCGAGAACGGACACCGAGAGGTGTACCGATCCTGGGCAAGCACAGATCCCCAATGCTGTTGTGCCTGTGCATAGGCTGCACGGGGACAGTGAAGAGCAGCACGAGCTTTCAGGGCTGGCACCTTCCTTGTGGCACAAGGAGCCGGACGTTTGCCTTTTCAGAAAAATGCTATGCCGAGAACGGACACCGAGAGGTGTACAGTTCCTGGGCAAGCACAGATCCCCAATGCTGTTGTGCCTGTGCATAGGCTGCACGGGGACAGTGAAGAGCAGCACGAGCTTTCAGGCCTGGCAGCTTCCTTGTGGGACAAGGAGCCGGACGTTTGGCTTTTCGGAAGAGCCTCTGCCGAGAACGAGCGCCGTGAGATGTGCCGCCTGTGGGCAAGCACAGATCCCCAATGCTGTTGTGCCTGTGCATAGGCTGCACGGGGACAGTGAAGAGCAGCACGAGCTTTCAGGGCTGGCACCTTCCTTGTGGGACAAGGAGCCGGACGTTTGCCTTTTCAGAAAAATGCTATGCCGAGAACGGACACCGAGAGGTGTACAGTTCCTGGGCAAGCACAGATCCCCAATGCTGTTGTGCCTGTGCATAGGCTGCACGGGGACAGTGAAGAGCAGCACGAGCTTTCAGGGCTGGCACCTTCCTTGTGGGACAAGGAGCCGGACGTTTGCCTTTTCAGAAAAATGCTATGCCGAGAACGGACACCGAGAGGTGTACAGATCCTGGGCAAGCACAGATCCCCAATGCTGTTGTGCCTGTGCATAGGCTGCACGGGGACAGTGAAGAGCAGCACGAGCTTTCAGGGCTGGCACCTTCCTTGTGGGACAAGGAGCCGGACGTTTGCCTTTTCGGAAGAGCCTCTGCCGAGAACGACCGCCGTGAGATGTGCCGCCTGTGGGCAAGCACAGATCCCCAATGCTGTTGTGCCTGTGCATAGGCTGCACGGGGACAGTGAAGAGCAGCACGAGCTTTCAGGGCTGGCACCTTCCTTGTGGGACAAGGAGCCGGACGTTTGCCTTTTCAGAAAAATGCTATGCCGAGAACGGACATCGAGAGGTGTACCGATCCTGGGCAAGCACAGATCCCCAATGCTGTTGTGCCTGTGCATAGGCTGCACGGGGACAGTGAAGAGCAGCACGAGCTTTCAGGGCTGGCACCTTCCTTGTGGCACAAGGAGCCGGACGTTTGCCTTTTCAGAAAAATGCTATGCCGAGAACGGACACCGAGAGGTGTACAGTTCCTGGGCAAACACAGATCCCCAATGCTGTTGTGCCTGTGCATAGGCTGCACGGGGACAGTGAAGAGCAGCACGAGCTTTCAGGGCTGGCACC
Organism: Buteo buteo; assembly: GCF_964188355.1. Taxonomy (NCBI): domain Eukaryota; kingdom Metazoa; phylum Chordata; class Aves; order Accipitriformes; family Accipitridae; genus Buteo; species Buteo buteo. The sequence goes on from NW_027439402.1 coordinate 87,551, forward strand.
TTCCTTGTGGGACAAGGAGCCGGACGTTTGCCTTTTCAGAAAAATGCTATGCCGAGAACGGACACCGAGAGGTGTACAGTTCCTGGGCAAGCACAGATCCCCAATGCTGTTGTGCCTGTGCATAGGCTGCACGGGGACAGTGAAGAGCAGCACGAGCTTTCAGGCCTGGCAGCTTCCTTGTGGGACAAGGAGCCGGACGTTTGGCTTTTCGGAAGAGCCTCTGCCGAGAACGAGCGCCGTGAGATGTGCCGCCTGTGGGCAAGCACAGATCCCCAATGCTGTTGTGCCTGTGCATAGGCTGCACGGGGACAGTGAAGAGCAGCACGAGCTTTCAGGCCTGGCACCTTCCTTGTGGCACAAGGAGCCGGACGTTTGCCTTTTCGGAAGAGCCTCTGCCGAGAACGAGCGCCGTGAGATGTGCCGCCTGTGGGCAAGCACAGATCCCCAATGCTGTTGTGCCTGTGCATAGGCTGCACGGGGACAGTGAAGAGCAGCACGAGCTTTCAGGGCTGGCACCTTCCTTGTGGGACAAGGAGCCGGACGTTTGCCTTTTCAGAAAAATGCTATGCCGAGAACGGACACCGAGAGGTGTACAGTTCCTGGGCAAGCACAGATCCCCAATGCTGTTGTGCCTGTGCATAGGCTGCACGGGGACAGTGAAGAGCAGCACGAGCTTTCAGGGCTGGCACCTTCCTTGTGGCACAAGGAGCCGGACGTTTGCCTTTTCAGAAAAATGCTATGCCGAGAACGGACATCGAGAGGTGTACAGTTTCTGGGCAAGCACAGATCCCCAATGCTGTTGTGCCTGTGCATAGGCTGCACGGGGACAGTGAAGAGCAGCACGAGCTTTCAGGCCTGGCAGCTTCCTTGTGGGACAAGGAGCCGGACGTTTGCCTTTTCGGAAGAGCCTCTGCCGAGAACGAGCGCCGTGAGATGTGCCGCCTGTGGGCAAGCACAGATCCCCAATGCTGTTGTGCCTGTGCATAGGCTGCACGGGGACAGTGAAGAGCAGCACGAGCTTTCAGGGCTGGCACCTTCCTTGTGGCACAAGGAGCCGGACGTTTGCCTTTTCAGAAAAATGCTATGCCGAGAACGGACACCGAGAGGTGTACAGTTCCTGGGCAAGCACAGATCCCCAATGCTGTTGTGCCTGTGCATAGGCTGCACGGGGACAGTGAAGAGCAGCACGAGCTTTCAGGGCTGGCACCTTCCTTGTGGGACAAGGAGCCGGACGTTTGCCTTTTCAGAAAAATGCTATGCCGAGAACGGACACCGAGAGGTGTACCGATCCTGGGCAAGCACAGATCCCCAATGCTGTTGTGCCTGTGCATAGGCTGCACGGGGACAGTGAAGAGCAGCACGAGCTTTCAGGGCTGGCACCTTCCTTGTGGGACAAGGAGCCGGACGTTTGCCTTTTCAGAAAAATGCTATGCCGAGAACGGACACCGAGAGGTGTACAGTTCCTGGGCAAGCACAGATCCCCAATGCTGTTGTGCCTGTGCATAGGCTGCACGGGGACAGTGAAGAGCAGCACGAGCTTTCAAGGCTGGCACCTTCCTTGTGGCACAAGGAGCCGGACGTTTGCCTTTTCAGAAAAATGCTATGCCGAGAACGGACACCGAGAGGTGTACAGTTTCTGGGCAAGCACAGATCCCCAATGCTGTTGTGCCTGTGCATAGGCTGCACGGGGACAGTGAAGAGCAGCACGAGCTTTCAGGCCTGGCAGCTTCCTTGTGGGACAAGGAGCCAGACGTTTGCCTTTTCGGAAGAGCCTCTGCCGAGAACGAGCGCCGTGAGATGTGCCGCCTGTGGGCAAGCACAGATCCCCAATGCTGTTGTGCCTGTGCATAGGCTGCACGGGGACAGTGAAGAGCAGCACGAGCTTTCAGGGCTGGCACCTTCCTTGTGGGACAAGGAGCCGGACGTTTGCCTTTTCAGAAAAATGCTATGCCGAGAACGGACACCGAGAGGTGTACAGTTCCTGGGCAAGCACAGATCCCCAATGCTGTTGTGCCTGTGCATAGGCTGCACGGGGACAGTGAAGAGCAGCACGAGCTTTCAGGGCTGGCACCTTCCTTGTGGGACAAGGAGCCGGACGTTTGCCTTTTCAGAAAAATGCTATGCCGAGAACGGACACCGAGAGGTGTACAGTTTCTGGGCAAGCACAGATCCCCAATGCTGTTGTGCCTGTGCATAGGCTGCACGGGGACAGTGAAGAGCAGCACGAGCTTTCAGGCCTGGCAGCTTCCTTGTGGGACAAGGAGCCGGACGTTTGCCTTTTCGGAAGAGCCTCTGCCGAGAACGAGTGCCGTGAGATGTGCCGCCTGTGGGCAAGCACAGATCCCCAATGCTGTTGTGCCTGTGCATAGGCTGCACGGGGACAGTGAAGAGCAGCACGAGCTTTCAAGGCTGGCACCTTCCTTGTGGGACAAGGAGCCGGACGTTTGCCTTTTCAGAAAAATGCTATGCCGAGAACGGACACCGAGAGGTGTACAGTTCCTGGGCAAGCACAGATCCCCAATGCTGTTGTGCCTGTGCATAGGCTGCACGGGGACAGTGAAGAGCAGCACGAGCTTTCAGGGCTGGCACCTTCCTTGTGGGACAAGGAGCCGGACGTTTGCCTTTTCAGAAAAATGCTATGCCGAGAACGGACACCGAGAGGTGTACCGATCCTGGGCAAGCACAGATCCCCAATGCTGTTGTGCCTGTGCATAGGCTGCACGGGGACAGTGAAGAGCAGCACGAGCTTTCAGGCCTGGCACCTTCCTTGTGGGACAAGGAGCCGGACGTTTGCCTTTTCAGAAAAATGCTATGCCGAGAACGGACACCGAGAGGTGTACCGATCCTGGGCAAGCACAGATCCCCAATGCTGTTGTGCCTGTGCATAGGCTGCACGGGGACAGTGAAGAGCAGCACGAGCTTTCAGGCCTGGCACCTTCCTTGTGGGACAAGGAGCCGGACGTTTGCCTTTTCGGAAGAGCCTCTGCCGAGAACGAGCGCCGTGAGATGTGCCGCCTGTGGGCAAGCACAGATCCCCAATGCTGTTGTGCCTGTGCATAGGCTGCACGGGGACAGTGAAGAGCAGCACGAGCTTTCAGGGCTGGCACCTTCCTTGTGGGACAAGGAGCCGGACGTTTGCCTTTTCAGAAAAATGCTATGCCGAGAACGGACATCGAGAGGTGTACAGTTCCTGGGCAAGCACAGATCCCCAATGCTGTTGTGCCTGTGCATAGGCTGCACGGGGACAGTGAAGAGCAGCACGAGCTTTCAGGCCTGGCAGCTTCCTTGTGGGACAAGGAGCCGGACGTTTGGCTTTTCGGAAGAGCCTCTGCCGAGAACGAGCGCCGTGAGATGTGCCGCCTGTGGGCAAGCACAGATCCCCAATGCTGTTGTGCCTGTGCATAGGCTGCACGGGGACAGTGAAGAGCAGCACGAGCTTTCAGGGCTGGCACCTTCCTTGTGGGACAAGGAGCCGGACGTTTGCCTTTTCAGAAAAATGCTATGCCGAGAACGGACACCGAGAGGTGTACCGATCCTGGGCAAGCACAGATCCCCAATGCTGTTGTGCCTGTGCATAGGCTGCACGGGGACAGTGAAGAGCAGCACGAGCTTTCAGGGCTGGCAGCTTCCTTGTGGGACAAGGAGCCGGACGTTTGCCTTTTCAGAAAAATGCTATGCCGAGAACGGACACCGAGAGGTGTACCGATCCTGGGCAAGCACAGATCCCCAATGCTGTTGTGCCTGTGCATAGGCTGCACGGGGACAGTGAAGAGCAGCACGAGCTTTCAGGGCTGGCACCTTCCTTGTGGGACAAGGAGCCGGACGTTTGCCTTTTCAGAAAAATGCTATGCCGAGAACGGACACCGAGAGGTGTACAGTTTCTGGGCAAGCACAGATCCCCAATGCTGTTGTGCCTGTGCATAGGCTGCACGGGGACAGTGAAGAGCAGCACGAGCTTTCAGGGCTGGCACCTTCCTTGTGGGACAAGGAGCCGGACGTTTGCCTTTTCAGAAGAGCCTCTGCCGAGAACGAGCGCCGTGAGATGTGCCGCCTGTGGGCAAGCACAGATCCCCAATGCTGTTGTGCCTGTGCATAGGCTGCACGGGGACAGTGAAGAGCAGCACGAGCTTTCAGGGCTGGCACCTTCCTTGTGGGACAAGGAGCCGGACGTTTGCCTTTTCAGAAAAATGCTATGCCGAGAACGGACACCGAGAGGTGTACAGTTTCTGGGCAAGCACAGATCCCCAATGCTGTTGTGCCTGTGCATAGGCTGCACAGGGACAGTGAAGAGCAGCACGAGCTTTCAGGGCTGGCACCTTCCTTGTGGGACAAGGAGCCGGACGTTTGCCTTTTCAGAAGAGCCTCTGCCGAGAACGAGCGCCGTGAGATGTGCCGCCTGTGGGCAAGCACAGATCCCCAATGCTGTTGTGCCTGTGCATAGGCTGCACGGGGACAGTGAAGAGCAGCACGAGCTTTCAGGCCTGGCAGCTTCCTTGTGGGACAAGGAGCCGGACGTTTGCCTTTTCAGAAAAATGCTATGCCGAGAACGGACACCGAGAGGTGTACAGTTTCTGGGCAAGCACAGATCCCCAATGCTGTTGTGCCTGTGCATAGGCTGCACGGGGACAGTGAAGAGCAGCACGAGCTTTCAGGGCTGGCACCTTCCTTGTGGGACAAGGAGCCGGACGTTTGCCTTTTCAGAAAAATGCTATGCCGAGAACGGACACCGAGAGGTGTACAGTTCCTGGGCAAGCACAGATCCCCAATGCTGTTGTGCCTGTGCATAGGCTGCACGGGGACAGTGAAGAGCAGCACGAGCTTTCAGGGCTGGCACCTTCCTTGTGGGACAAGGAGCCGGACGTTTGCCTTTTCAGAAAAATGCTATGCCGAGAACGGACACCGAGAGGTGTACCGATCCTGGGCAAGCACAGATCCCCAATGCTGTTGTGCCTGTGCATAGGCTGCACGGGGACAGTGAAGAGCAGCACGAGCTTTCAGGCCTGGCAGCTTCCTTGTGGGACAAGGAGCCGGACGTTTGCCTTTTCAGAAAAATGCTATGCCGAGAACGGACACCGAGAGGTGTACCGATCCTGGGCAAGCACAGATCCCCAATGCTGTTGTGCCTGTGCATAGGCTGCACGGGGACAGTGAAGAGCAGCACGAGCTTTCAGGGCTGGCACCTTCCTTGTGGGACAAGGAGCCGGACGTTTGCCCTTTCAGAAAAATGCTATGCCGAGAACGGACACCGAGAGGTGTACAGTTTCTGGGCAAGCACAGATCCCCAATGCTGTTGTGCCTGTGCATAGGCTGCACGGGGACAGTGAAGAGCAGCACGAGCTTTCAGGGCTGGCACCTTCCTTGTGGGACAAGGAGCCGGACGTTTGCCTTTTCAGAAAAATGCTATGCCGAGGACGGACACCGAGAGGTGTACAGTTCCTGGGCAAGCACAGATCCCCAATGCTGTTGTGCCTGTGCATAGGCTGCACGGGGACAGTGAAGAGCAGCACGAGCTTTCAGGCCTGGCAGCTTCCTTGTGGGACAAGGAGCCGGACGTTTGGCTTTTCGGAAGAGCCTCTGCCGAGAACGAGCGCCGTGAGATGTGCCGCCTGTGGGCAAGCACAGATCCCCAATGCTGTTGTGCCTGTGCATAGGCTGCACGGGGACAGTGAAGAGCAGCACGAGCTTTCAGGGCTGGCACCTTCCTTGTGGGACAAGGAGCCGGACGTTTGCCTTTTCAGAAAAATGCTATGCCGAGAACGGACACCGAGAGGTGTACCGATCCTGGGCAAGCACAGATCCCCAATGCTGTTGTGCCTGTGCATAGGCTGCACGGGGACAGTGAAGAGCAGCACGAGCTTTCAGGGCTGGCACCTTCCTTGTGGGACAAGGAGCCGGACGTTTGCCTTTTCAGAAAAATGCTATGCCGAGAACGGACACCGAGAGGTGTACAGTTCCTGGGCAAGCACAGATCCCCAATGCTGTTGTGCCTGTGCATAGGCTGCACGGGGACAGTGAAGAGCAGCACGAGCTTTCAGGGCTGGCACCTTCCTTGTGGGACAAGGAGCCGGACGTTTGCCTTTTCAGAAAAATGCTATGCCGAGAACGGACACCGAGAGGTGTACAGTTCCTGGGCAAGCACAGATCCCCAATGCTGTTGTGCCTGTGCATAGGCTGCACGGGGACAGTGAAGAGCAGCACGAGCTTTCAGGCCTGGCAGCTTCCTTGTGGGACAAGGAGCCGGACGTTTGCCTTTTCAGAAAAATGCTATGCCGAGAACAGACACCGAGAGGTGTACCGATCCTGGGCAAGCACAGATCCCCAATGCTGTTGTGCCTGTGCATAGGCTGCACGGGGACAGTGAAGAGCAGCACGAGCTTTCAGGGCTGGCACCTTCCTTGTGGCACAAGGAGCCGGACGTTTGCCTTTTCAGAAAAATGCTATGCCGAGAACGGACACCGAGAGGTGTACAGTTCCTGGGCAAGCACAGATCCCCAATGCTGTTGTGCCTGTGCATAGGCTGCACGGGGACAGTGAAGAGCAGCACGAGCTTTCAGGGCTGGCACCTTCCTTGTGGCACAAGGAGCCGGACGTTTGCCTTTTCAGAAAAATGCTATGCCGAGAACGGACACCGAGAGGTGTACAGTTCCTGGGCAAGCACAGATCCCCAATGCTGTTGTGCCTGTGCATAGGCTGC
>NW_027439403.1:0-32500 GCF_964188355.1 Buteo buteo
ATGGTTAGGGTTAGGGGTTAGGGGTTAGGGGTTAGGCTTAGGGTTAGCGTTACGGTTAGGGGTTAGGGGTTAGGGTTAGGGCTAAGGTTAGGGTTAGGGTTAGGGTTAGGGTTAGGGCTAGGGTTAGGGTTAGGGTTAGGGTTACGGCTAGGGTTAGGGTTAGGGTTAGGTTAGGCTTAGGGTTAGGAGTTAGGGTTAGGGTTTCTATTAGGTTAGTTTTAAGGGCTAAGGTTAGTTTTAGGGTTAAGGTTGGGTTAGGGTTAGGATTAGGGTTAGGGTACGACTTAGGGCTAGGGTTAGGGCTAGGGTTAGGGTTAGGGTTAGGGTTAGGGTTTAGGGTTATGGTTAGGGTTAGGGGTTAGGGTTAGGGTTAGGGTTAGGGGTTAGGGGTTAGGGGTTAGGCTTAGGGTTAGCGTTACGGTTAGGGGTTAGGGGTTAGGGTTAGGGCTAAGGTTAGGGTTAGGGTTAGGGTTAGGGTTAGGGCTAGGGTTAGGGTTAGGGTTAGGGTTACGGCTAGGGTTAGGGTTAGGGTTAGGTTAGGCTTAGGGTTAGGAGTTAGGGTTAGGGTTTCTATTAGGTTAGTTTTAAGGGCTAAGGTTAGTTTTAGGGTTAAGGTTGGGTTAGGGTTAGGATTAGGGTTAGGGTACGACTTAGGGCTAGGGTTAGGGCTAGGGTTAGGGTTAGGGTTAGGGTTAGGGTTTAGGGTTATGGTTAGGGTTAGGGGTTAGGGGTTAGGAGGGGTTAGGGGTTAGGGGTTAGGCTTAGGGTTAGCGTTACGGTTAGGGGTTAGGGGTTAGGGTTAGGGCTAAGGTTAGGGTTAGGGTTAGGGTTAGGGTTAGGGCTAGGGTTAGGGTTAGGGTTAGGGTTACGGCTAGGGTTAGGGTTAGGGTTAGGTTAGGCTTAGGGTTAGGAGTTAGGGTTAGGGTTTCTATTAGGTTAGTTTTAAGGGCTAAGGTTAGTTTTAGGGTTAAGGTTGGGTTAGGGTTAGGATTAGGGTTAGGGTACGACTTAGGGCTAGGGTTAGGGCTAGGGTTAGGGTTAGGGTTAGGGTTAGGGTTTAGGGTTATGGTTAGGGTTAGGGGTTAGGGGTTAGGGGTTAGGCTTAGGGTTAGCGTTACGGTTAGGGGTTAGGGGTTAGGGTTAGGGCTAAGGTTAGGGTTAGGGTTAGGGTTAGGGTTAGGGCTAGGGTTAGGGTTAGGGTTAGGGTTACGGCTAGGGTTAGGGTTAGGGTTAGGTTAGGCTTAGGGTTAGGAGTTAGGGTTAGGGTTTCTATTAGGTTAGTTTTAAGGGCTAAGGTTAGTTTTAGGGTTAAGGTTGGGTTAGGGTTAGGATTAGGGTTAGGGTACGACTTAGGGCTAGGGTTAGGGCTAGGGTTAGGGTTAGGGTTAGGGTTAGGGTTTAGGGTTATGGTTAGGGTTAGGGGTTAGGGGTTAGGGGTTAGGCTTAGGGTTAGCGTTACGGTTAGGGGTTAGGGGTTAGGGTTAGGGCTAAGGTTAGGGTTAGGGTTAGGGTTAGGGTTAGGGCTAGGGTTAGGGTTAGGGTTAGGGTTACGGCTAGGGTTAGGGTTAGGGTTAGGTTAGGCTTAGGGTTAGGAGTTAGGGTTAGGGTTTCTATTAGGTTAGTTTTAAGGGCTAAGGTTAGTTTTAGGGTTAAGGTTGGGTTAGGGTTAGGATTAGGGTTAGGGTACGACTTAGGGCTAGGGTTAGGGCTAGGGTTAGGGTTAGGGTTAGGGTTAGGGTTTAGGGTTATGGTTAGGGTTAGGGGTTAGGGGTTAGGGGTTAGGCTTAGGGTTAGCGTTACGGTTAGGGGTTAGGGGTTAGGGTTAGGGCTAAGGTTAGGGTTAGGGTTAGGGTTAGGGTTAGGGCTAGGGTTAGGGTTAGGGTTAGGGTTACGGCTAGGGTTAGGGTTAGGGTTAGGTTAGGCTTAGGGTTAGGAGTTAGGGTTAGGGTTTCTATTAGGTTAGTTTTAAGGGCTAAGGTTAGTTTTAGGGTTAAGGTTGGGTTAGGGTTAGGATTAGGGTTAGGGTACGACTTAGGGCTAGGGTTAGGGCTAGGGTTAGGGTTAGGGTTAGGGTTAGGGTTTAGGGTTATGGTTAGGGTTAGGGGTTAGGGGTTAGGGGTTAGGCTTAGGGTTAGCGTTACGGTTAGGGGTTAGGGGTTAGGGTTAGGGCTAAGGTTAGGGTTAGGGTTAGGGTTAGGGTTAGGGCTAGGGTTAGGGTTAGGGTTAGGGTTACGGCTAGGGTTAGGGTTAGGGTTAGGTTAGGCTTAGGGTTAGGAGTTAGGGTTAGGGTTTCTATTAGGTTAGTTTTAAGGGCTAAGGTTAGTTTTAGGGTTAAGGTTGGGTTAGGGTTAGGATTAGGGTTAGGGTACGACTTAGGGCTAGGGTTAGGGCTAGGGTTAGGGTTAGGGTTAGGGTTAGGGTTTAGGGTTATGGTTAGGGTTAGGGGTTAGGGGTTAGGGGTTAGGCTTAGGGTTAGCGTTACGGTTAGGGGTTAGGGGTTAGGGTTAGGGCTAAGGTTAGGGTTAGGGTTAGGGTTAGGGTTAGGGCTAGGGTTAGGGTTAGGGTTAGGGTTACGGCTAGGGTTAGGGTTAGGGTTAGGTTAGGCTTAGGGTTAGGAGTTAGGGTTAGGGTTTCTATTAGGTTAGTTTTAAGGGCTAAGGTTAGTTTTAGGGTTAAGGTTGGGTTAGGGTTAGGATTAGGGTTAGGGTACGACTTAGGGCTAGGGTTAGGGCTAGGGTTAGGGTTAGGGTTAGGGTTAGGGTTTAGGGTTATGGTTAGGGTTAGGGGTTAGGGGTTAGGGGTTAGGCTTAGGGTTAGCGTTACGGTTAGGGGTTAGGGGTTAGGGTTAGGGCTAAGGTTAGGGTTAGGGTTAGGGTTAGGGTTAGGGCTAGGGTTAGGGTTAGGGTTAGGGTTACGGCTAGGGTTAGGGTTGGGTTAGGTTAGGCTTAGGGTTAGGAGTTAGGGTTAGGGTTTCTATTAGGTTAGTTTTAAGGGCTAAGGTTAGTTTTAGGGTTAAGGTTGGGTTAGGGTTAGGATTAGGGTTAGGGTACGACTTAGGGCTAGGGTTAGGGCTAGGGTTAGGGTTAGGGTTAGGGTTAGGGTTTAGGGTTATGGTTAGGGTTAGGGGTTAGGGGTTAGGGGTTAGGCTTAGGGTTAGCGTTACGGTTAGGGGTTAGGGGTTAGGGTTAGGGCTAAGGTTAGGGTTAGGGTTAGGGTTAGGGTTAGGGCTAGGGTTAGGGTTAGGGTTAGGGTTACGGCTAGGGTTAGGGTTAGGGTTAGGTTAGGCTTAGGGTTAGGAGTTAGGGTTAGGGTTTCTATTAGGTTAGTTTTAAGGGCTAAGGTTAGTTTTAGGGTTAAGGTTGGGTTAGGGTTAGGATTAGGGTTAGGGTACGACTTAGGGCTAGGGTTAGGGCTAGGGTTAGGGTTAGGGTTAGGGTTAGGGTTTAGGGTTATGGTTAGGGTTAGGGGTTAGGGGTTAGGGGTTAGGCTTAGGGTTAGCGTTACGGTTAGGGGTTAGGGGTTAGGGTTAGGGCTAAGGTTAGGGTTAGGGTTAGGGTTAGGGTTAGGGCTAGGGTTAGGGTTAGGGTTAGGGTTACGGCTAGGGTTAGGGTTAGGGTTAGGTTAGGCTTAGGGTTAGGAGTTAGGGTTAGGGTTTCTATTAGGTTAGTTTTAAGGGCTAAGGTTAGTTTTAGGGTTAAGGTTGGGTTAGGGTTAGGATTAGGGTTAGGGTACGACTTAGGGCTAGGGTTAGGGCTAGGGTTAGGGTTAGGGTTAGGGTTAGGGTTTAGGGTTATGGTTAGGGTTAGGGGTTAGGGGTTAGGGGTTAGGCTTAGGGTTAGCGTTACGGTTAGGGGTTAGGGGTTAGGGTTAGGGCTAAGGTTAGGGTTAGGGTTAGGGTTAGGGTTAGGGCTAGGGTTAGGGTTAGGGTTAGGGTTACGGCTAGGGTTAGGGTTAGGGTTAGGTTAGGCTTAGGGTTAGGAGTTAGGGTTAGGGTTTCTATTAGGTTAGTTTTAAGGGCTAAGGTTAGTTTTAGGGTTAAGGTTGGGTTAGGGTTAGGATTAGGGTTAGGGTACGACTTAGGGCTAGGGTTAGGGCTAGGGTTAGGGTTAGGGTTAGGGTTAGGGTTTAGGGTTATGGTTAGGGTTAGGGGTTAGGGGTTAGGGGTTAGGCTTAGGGTTAGCGTTACGGTTAGGGGTTAGGGGTTAGGGTTAGGGCTAAGGTTAGGGTTAGGGTTAGGGTTAGGGTTAGGGCTAGGGTTAGGGTTAGGGTTAGGGTTACGGCTAGGGTTAGGGTTAGGGTTAGGTTAGGCTTAGGGTTAGGAGTTAGGGTTAGGGTTTCTATTAGGTTAGTTTTAAGGGCTAAGGTTAGTTTTAGGGTTAAGGTTGGGTTAGGGTTAGGATTAGGGTTAGGGTACGACTTAGGGCTAGGGTTAGGGCTAGGGTTAGGGTTAGGGTTAGGGTTAGGGTTTAGGGTTATGGTTAGGGTTAGGGGTTAGGGGTTAGGGGTTAGGCTTAGGGTTAGCGTTACGGTTAGGGGTTAGGGGTTAGGGTTAGGGCTAAGGTTAGGGTTAGGGTTAGGGTTAGGGTTAGGGCTAGGGTTAGGGTTAGGGTTAGGGTTACGGCTAGGGTTAGGGTTAGGGTTAGGTTAGGCTTAGGGTTAGGAGTTAGGGTTAGGGTTTCTATTAGGTTAGTTTTAAGGGCTAAGGTTAGTTTTAGGGTTAAGGTTGGGTTAGGGTTAGGATTAGGGTTAGGGTACGACTTAGGGCTAGGGTTAGGGCTAGGGTTAGGGTTAGGGTTAGGGTTAGGGTTTAGGGTTATGGTTAGGGTTAGGGGTTAGGGGTTAGGGGTTAGGCTTAGGGTTAGCGTTACGGTTAGGGGTTAGGGGTTAGGGTTAGGGCTAAGGTTAGGGTTAGGGTTAGGGTTAGGGTTAGGGCTAGGGTTAGGGTTAGGGTTAGGGTTACGGCTAGGGTTAGGGTTAGGGTTAGGTTAGGCTTAGGGTTAGGAGTTAGGGTTAGGGTTTCTATTAGGTTAGTTTTAAGGGCTAAGGTTAGTTTTAGGGTTAAGGTTGGGTTAGGGTTAGGATTAGGGTTAGGGTACGACTTAGGGCTAGGGTTAGGGCTAGGGTTAGGGTTAGGGTTAGGGTTAGGGTTTAGGGTTATGGTTAGGGTTAGGGGTTAGGGGTTAGGGGTTAGGCTTAGGGTTAGCGTTACGGTTAGGGGTTAGGGGTTAGGGTTAGGGCTAAGGTTAGGGTTAGGGTTAGGGTTAGGGTTAGGGCTAGGGTTAGGGTTAGGGTTAGGGTTACGGCTAGGGTTAGGGTTAGGGTTAGGTTAGGCTTAGGGTTAGGAGTTAGGGTTAGGGTTTCTATTAGGTTAGTTTTAAGGGCTAAGGTTAGTTTTAGGGTTAAGGTTGGGTTAGGGTTAGGATTAGGGTTAGGGTACGACTTAGGGCTAGGGTTAGGGCTAGGGTTAGGGTTAGGGTTAGGGTTAGGGTTTAGGGTTATGGTTAGGGTTAGGGGTTAGGGGTTAGGGGTTAGGCTTAGGGTTAGCGTTACGGTTAGGGGTTAGGGGTTAGGGTTAGGGCTAAGGTTAGGGTTAGGGTTAGGGTTAGGGTTAGGGCTAGGGTTAGGGTTAGGGTTAGGGTTACGGCTAGGGTTAGGGTTAGGGTTAGGTTAGGCTTAGGGTTAGGAGTTAGGGTTAGGGTTTCTATTAGGTTAGTTTTAAGGGCTAAGGTTAGTTTTAGGGTTAAGGTTGGGTTAGGGTTAGGATTAGGGTTAGGGTACGACTTAGGGCTAGGGTTAGGGCTAGGGTTAGGGTTAGGGTTAGGGTTAGGGTTTAGGGTTATGGTTAGGGTTAGGGGTTAGGGGTTAGGGGTTAGGCTTAGGGTTAGCGTTACGGTTAGGGGTTAGGGGTTAGGGTTAGGGCTAAGGTTAGGGTTAGGGTTAGGGTTAGGGTTAGGGCTAGGGTTAGGGTTAGGGTTAGGGTTACGGCTAGGGTTAGGGTTAGGGTTAGGTTAGGCTTAGGGTTAGGAGTTAGGGTTAGGGTTTCTATTAGGTTAGTTTTAAGGGCTAAGGTTAGTTTTAGGGTTAAGGTTGGGTTAGGGTTAGGATTAGGGTTAGGGTACGACTTAGGGCTAGGGTTAGGGCTAGGGTTAGGGTTAGGGTTAGGGTTAGGGTTTAGGGTTATGGTTAGGGTTAGGGGTTAGGGGTTAGGGGTTAGGCTTAGGGTTAGCGTTACGGTTAGGGGTTAGGGGTTAGGGTTAGGGCTAAGGTTAGGGTTAGGGTTAGGGTTAGGGTTAGGGCTAGGGTTAGGGTTAGGGTTAGGGTTACGGCTAGGGTTAGGGTTAGGGTTAGGTTAGGCTTAGGGTTAGGAGTTAGGGTTAGGGTTTCTATTAGGTTAGTTTTAAGGGCTAAGGTTAGTTTTAGGGTTAAGGTTGGGTTAGGGTTAGGATTAGGGTTAGGGTACGACTTAGGGCTAGGGTTAGGGCTAGGGTTAGGGTTAGGGTTAGGGTTAGGGTTTAGGGTTATGGTTAGGGTTAGGGGTTAGGGGTTAGGGGTTAGGCTTAGGGTTAGCGTTACGGTTAGGGGTTAGGGGTTAGGGTTAGGGCTAAGGTTAGGGTTAGGGTTAGGGTTAGGGTTAGGGCTAGGGTTAGGGTTAGGGTTAGGGTTACGGCTAGGGTTAGGGTTAGGGTTAGGTTAGGCTTAGGGTTAGGAGTTAGGGTTAGGGTTTCTATTAGGTTAGTTTTAAGGGCTAAGGTTAGTTTTAGGGTTAAGGTTGGGTTAGGGTTAGGATTAGGGTTAGGGTACGACTTAGGGCTAGGGTTAGGGCTAGGGTTAGGGTTAGGGTTAGGGTTAGGGTTTAGGGTTATGGTTAGGGTTAGGGGTTAGGGGTTAGGGGTTAGGCTTAGGGTTAGCGTTACGGTTAGGGGTTAGGGGTTAGGGTTAGGGCTAAGGTTAGGGTTAGGGTTAGGGTTAGGGTTAGGGCTAGGGTTAGGGTTAGGGTTAGGGTTACGGCTAGGGTTAGGGTTAGGGTTAGGTTAGGCTTAGGGTTAGGAGTTAGGGTTAGGGTTTCTATTAGGTTAGTTTTAAGGGCTAAGGTTAGTTTTAGGGTTAAGGTTGGGTTAGGGTTAGGATTAGGGTTAGGGTACGACTTAGGGCTAGGGTTAGGGCTAGGGTTAGGGTTAGGGTTAGGGTTAGGGTTTAGGGTTATGGTTAGGGTTAGGGGTTAGGGGTTAGGGGTTAGGCTTAGGGTTAGCGTTACGGTTAGGGGTTAGGGGTTAGGGTTAGGGCTAAGGTTAGGGTTAGGGTTAGGGTTAGGGTTAGGGCTAGGGTTAGGGTTAGGGTTAGGGTTACGGCTAGGGTTAGGGTTAGGGTTAGGTTAGGCTTAGGGTTAGGAGTTAGGGTTAGGGTTTCTATTAGGTTAGTTTTAAGGGCTAAGGTTAGTTTTAGGGTTAAGGTTGGGTTAGGGTTAGGATTAGGGTTAGGGTACGACTTAGGGCTAGGGTTAGGGCTAGGGTTAGGGTTAGGGTTAGGGTTAGGGTTTAGGGTTATGGTTAGGGTTAGGGGTTAGGGGTTAGGGGTTAGGCTTAGGGTTAGCGTTACGGTTAGGGGTTAGGGGTTAGGGTTAGGGCTAAGGTTAGGGTTAGGGTTAGGGTTAGGGTTAGGGCTAGGGTTAGGGTTAGGGTTAGGGTTACGGCTAGGGTTAGGGTTAGGGTTAGGTTAGGCTTAGGGTTAGGAGTTAGGGTTAGGGTTTCTATTAGGTTAGTTTTAAGGGCTAAGGTTAGTTTTAGGGTTAAGGTTGGGTTAGGGTTAGGATTAGGGTTAGGGTACGACTTAGGGCTAGGGTTAGGGCTAGGGTTAGGGTTAGGGTTAGGGTTAGGGTTTAGGGTTATGGTTAGGGTTAGGGGTTAGGGGTTAGGGGTTAGGCTTAGGGTTAGCGTTACGGTTAGGGGTTAGGGGTTAGGGTTAGGGCTAAGGTTAGGGTTAGGGTTAGGGTTAGGGTTAGGGCTAGGGTTAGGGTTAGGGTTAGGGTTACGGCTAGGGTTAGGGTTAGGGTTAGGTTAGGCTTAGGGTTAGGAGTTAGGGTTAGGGTTTCTATTAGGTTAGTTTTAAGGGCTAAGGTTAGTTTTAGGGTTAAGGTTGGGTTAGGGTTAGGATTAGGGTTAGGGTACGACTTAGGGCTAGGGTTAGGGCTAGGGTTAGGGTTAGGGTTAGGGTTAGGGTTTAGGGTTATGGTTAGGGTTAGGGGTTAGGGGTTAGGGGTTAGGCTTAGGGTTAGCGTTACGGTTAGGGGTTAGGGGTTAGGGTTAGGGCTAAGGTTAGGGTTAGGGTTAGGGTTAGGGTTAGGGCTAGGGTTAGGGTTAGGGTTAGGGTTACGGCTAGGGTTAGGGTTAGGGTTAGGTTAGGCTTAGGGTTAGGAGTTAGGGTTAGGGTTTCTATTAGGTTAGTTTTAAGGGCTAAGGTTAGTTTTAGGGTTAAGGTTGGGTTAGGGTTAGGATTAGGGTTAGGGTACGACTTAGGGCTAGGGTTAGGGCTAGGGTTAGGGTTAGGGTTAGGGTTAGGGTTTAGGGTTATGGTTAGGGTTAGGGGTTAGGGGTTAGGGGTTAGGCTTAGGGTTAGCGTTACGGTTAGGGGTTAGGGGTTAGGGTTAGGGCTAAGGTTAGGGTTAGGGTTAGGGTTAGGGTTAGGGCTAGGGTTAGGGTTAGGGTTAGGGTTACGGCTAGGGTTAGGGTTAGGGTTAGGTTAGGCTTAGGGTTAGGAGTTAGGGTTAGGGTTTCTATTAGGTTAGTTTTAAGGGCTAAGGTTAGTTTTAGGGTTAAGGTTGGGTTAGGGTTAGGATTAGGGTTAGGGTACGACTTAGGGCTAGGGTTAGGGCTAGGGTTAGGGTTAGGGTTAGGGTTAGGGTTTAGGGTTATGGTTAGGGTTAGGGGTTAGGGGTTAGGGGTTAGGCTTAGGGTTAGCGTTACGGTTAGGGGTTAGGGGTTAGGGTTAGGGCTAAGGTTAGGGTTAGGGTTAGGGTTAGGGTTAGGGCTAGGGTTAGGGTTAGGGTTAGGGTTACGGCTAGGGTTAGGGTTAGGGTTAGGTTAGGCTTAGGGTTAGGAGTTAGGGTTAGGGTTTCTATTAGGTTAGTTTTAAGGGCTAAGGTTAGTTTTAGGGTTAAGGTTGGGTTAGGGTTAGGATTAGGGTTAGGGTACGACTTAGGGCTAGGGTTAGGGCTAGGGTTAGGGTTAGGGTTAGGGTTAGGGTTTAGGGTTATGGTTAGGGTTAGGGGTTAGGGGTTAGGGGTTAGGCTTAGGGTTAGCGTTACGGTTAGGGGTTAGGGGTTAGGGTTAGGGCTAAGGTTAGGGTTAGGGTTAGGGTTAGGGTTAGGGCTAGGGTTAGGGTTAGGGTTAGGGTTACGGCTAGGGTTAGGGTTAGGGTTAGGTTAGGCTTAGGGTTAGGAGTTAGGGTTAGGGTTTCTATTAGGTTAGTTTTAAGGGCTAAGGTTAGTTTTAGGGTTAAGGTTGGGTTAGGGTTAGGATTAGGGTTAGGGTACGACTTAGGGCTAGGGTTAGGGCTAGGGTTAGGGTTAGGGTTAGGGTTAGGGTTTAGGGTTATGGTTAGGGTTAGGGGTTAGGGGTTAGGGGTTAGGCTTAGGGTTAGCGTTACGGTTAGGGGTTAGGGGTTAGGGTTAGGGCTAAGGTTAGGGTTAGGGTTAGGGCTGTGGGTTAGGGTTAGGGTTAGGGTTACGGCTAGGGTTAGGGTTAGGGTTAGGTTAGGCTTAGGGTTAGGAGTTAGGGTTAGGGTTTCTATTAGGTTAGTTTTAAGGGCTAAGGTTAGTTTTAGGGTTAAGGTTGGGTTAGGGTTAGGATTAGGGTTAGGGTACGACTTAGGGCTAGGGTTAGGGCTAGGGTTAGGGTTAGGGTTAGGGTTAGGGTTTAGGGTTATGGTTAGGGTTAGGGGTTAGGGGTTAGGGGTTAGGCTTAGGGTTAGCGTTACGGTTAGGGGTTAGGGGTTAGGGTTAGGGCTAAGGTTAGGGTTAGGGTTAGGGTTAGGGTTAGGGCTAGGGTTAGGGTTAGGGTTAGGGTTACGGCTAGGGTTAGGGTTAGGGTTAGGTTAGGCTTAGGGTTAGGAGTTAGGGTTAGGGTTTCTATTAGGTTAGTTTTAAGGGCTAAGGTTAGTTTTAGGGTTAAGGTTGGGTTAGGTTAGGATTAGGGTTAGGGTACGACTTAGGGCTAGGGTTAGGGCTAGGGTTAGGGTTAGGGTTAGGGTTAGGGTTTAGGGTTATGGTTAGGGTTAGGGGTTAGGGGTTAGGGGTTAGGCTTAGGGTTAGCGTTACGGTTAGGGGTTAGGGGTTAGGGTTAGGGCTAAGGTTAGGGTTAGGGTTAGGGTTAGGGTTAGGGCTAGGGTTAGGGTTAGGGTTAGGGTTACGGCTAGGGTTAGGGTTAGGGTTAGGTTAGGCTTAGGGTTAGGAGTTAGGGTTAGGGTTTCTATTAGGTTAGTTTTAAGGGCTAAGGTTAGTTTTAGGGTTAAGGTTGGGTTAGGGTTAGGATTAGGGTTAGGGTACGACTTAGGGCTAGGGTTAGGGCTAGGGTTAGGGTTAGGGTTAGGGTTAGGGTTTAGGGTTATGGTTAGGGTTAGGGGTTAGGGGTTAGGGGTTAGGCTTAGGGTTAGCGTTACGGTTAGGGGTTAGGGGTTAGGGTTAGGGTTAAGTGGTTAGGGTTAGGGTTAGGGTTAGGGCTAGGGTTAGGGTTAGGGTTAGGGTTACGGCTAGGGTTAGGGTTAGGGTTAGGTTAGGCTTAGGGTTAGGAGTTAGGGTTAGGGTTTCTATTAGGTTAGTTTTAAGGGCTAAGGTTAGTTTTAGGGTTAAGGTTGGGTTAGGGTTAGGATTAGGGTTAGGGTACGACTTAGGGCTAGGGTTAGGGCTAGGGTTAGGGTTAGGGTTAGGGTTAGGGTTTAGGGTTATGGTTAGGGTTAGGGGTTAGGGGTTAGGGGTTAGGCTTAGGGTTAGCGTTACGGTTAGGGGTTAGGGGTTAGGGTTAGGGCTAAGGTTAGGGTTAGGGTTAGGGTTAGGGTTAGGGCTAGGGTTAGGGTTAGGGTTAGGGTTACGGCTAGGGTTAGGGTTAGGGTTAGGTTAGGCTTAGGGTTAGGAGTTAGGGTTAGGGTTTCTATTAGGTTAGTTTTAAGGGCTAAGGTTAGTTTTAGGGTTAAGGTTGGGTTAGGGTTAGGATTAGGGTTAGGGTACGACTTAGGGCTAGGGTTAGGGCTAGGGTTAGGGTTAGGGTTAGGGTTAGGGTTTAGGGTTATGGTTAGGGTTAGGGGTTAGGGGTTAGGGGTTAGGCTTAGGGTTAGCGTTACGGTTAGGGGTTAGGGGTTAGGGTTAGGGCTAAGGTTAGGGTTAGGGTTAGGGTTAGGGTTAGGGCTAGGGTTAGGGTTAGGGTTAGGGTTACGGCTAGGGTTAGGGTTAGGGTTAGGTTAGGCTTAGGGTTAGGAGTTAGGGTTAGGGTTTCTATTAGGTTAGTTTTAAGGGCTAAGGTTAGTTTTAGGGTTAAGGTTGGGTTAGGGTTAGGATTAGGGTTAGGGTACGACTTAGGGCTAGGGTTAGGGCTAGGGTTAGGGTTAGGGTTAGGGTTAGGGTTTAGGGTTATGGTTAGGGTTAGGGGTTAGGGTTAGGGGTTAGGGGTTAGGCTTAGGGTTAGCGTTACGGTTAGGGGTTAGGGGTTAGGGTTAGGGCTAAGGTTAGGGTTAGGGTTAGGGTTAGGGCTAGGGTTAGGGTTAGGGTTAGGGTTACGGCTAGGGTTAGGGTTAGGGTTAGGTTAGGCTTAGGGTTAGGAGTTAGGCTTAGGGTTTCTATTAGGTTAGTTTTAAGGGCTAAGGTTAGTTTTAGGGTTAAGGTTGGGTTAGGGTTAGGATTAGGGTTAGGGTACGACTTAGGGCTAGGGTTAGGGCTAGGGTTAGGGTTAGGGTTAGGGTTAGGGTTTAGGGTTATGGTTAGGGTTAGGGGTTAGGGGTTAGGGGTTAGGCTTAGGGTTAGCGTTACGGTTAGGGGTTAGGGGTTAGGGTTAGGGCTAAGGTTAGGGTTAGGGTTAGGGTTAGGGTTAGGGCTAGGGTTAGGGTTAGGGTTAGGGTTACGGCTAGGGTTAGGGTTAGGGTTAGGTTAGGCTTAGGGTTAGGAGTTAGGGTTAGGGTTTCTATTAGGTTAGTTTTAAGGGCTAAGGTTAGTTTTAGGGTTAAGGTTGGGTTAGGGTTAGGATTAGGGTTAGGGTACGACTTAGGGCTAGGGTTAGGGCTAGGGTTAGGGTTAGGGTTAGGGTTAGGGTTTAGGGTTATGGTTAGGGTTAGGGGTTAGGGGTTAGGGGTTAGGCTTAGGGTTAGCGTTACGGTTAGGGGTTAGGGGTTAGGGTTAGGGCTAAGGTTAGGGTTAGGGTTAGGGTTAGGGTTAGGGCTAGGGTTAGGGTTAGGGTTAGGGTTACGGCTAGGGTTAGGGTTAGGGTTAGGTTAGGCTTAGGGTTAGGAGTTAGGGTTAGGGTTTCTATTAGGTTAGTTTTAAGGGCTAAGGTTAGTTTTAGGGTTAAGGTTGGGTTAGGGTTAGGATTAGGGTTAGGGTACGACTTAGGGCTAGGGTTAGGGCTAGGGTTAGGGTTAGGGTTAGGGTTAGGGTTTAGGGTTATGGTTAGGGTTAGGGGTTAGGGGTTAGGGGTTAGGCTTAGGGTTAGCGTTACGGTTAGGGGTTAGGGGTTAGGGTTAGGGCTAAGGTTAGGGTTAGGGTTAGGGTTAGGGTTAGGGCTAGGGTTAGGGTTAGGGTTAGGGTTACGGCTAGGGTTAGGGTTAGGGTTAGGTTAGGCTTAGGGTTAGGAGTTAGGGTTAGGGTTTCTATTAGGTTAGTTTTAAGGGCTAAGGTTAGTTTTAGGGTTAAGGTTGGGTTAGGGTTAGGATTAGGGTTAGGGTACGACTTAGGGCTAGGGTTAGGGCTAGGGTTAGGGTTAGGGTTAGGGTTAGGGTTTAGGGTTATGGTTAGGGTTAGGGGTTAGGGGTTAGGGGTTAGGCTTAGGGTTAGCGTTACGGTTAGGGGTTAGGGGTTAGGGTTAGGGCTAAGGTTAGGGTTAGGGTTAGGGTTAGGGTTAGGGCTAGGGTTAGGGTTAGGGTTAGGGTTACGGCTAGGGTTAGGGTTAGGGTTAGGTTAGGCTTAGGGTTAGGAGTTAGGGTTAGGGTTTCTATTAGGTTAGTTTTAAGGGCTAAGGTTAGTTTTAGGGTTAAGGTTGGGTTAGGGTTAGGATTAGGGTTAGGGTACGACTTAGGGCTAGGGTTAGGGCTAGGGTTAGGGTTAGGGTTAGGGTTAGGGTTTAGGGTTATGGTTAGGGTTAGGGGTTAGGGGTTAGGGGTTAGGCTTAGGGTTAGCGTTACGGTTAGGGGTTAGGGGTTAGGGTTAGGGCTAAGGTTAGGGTTAGGGTTAGGGTTAGGGTTAGGGCTAGGGTTAGGGTTAGGGTTAGGGTTACGGCTAGGGTTAGGGTTAGGGTTAGGTTAGGCTTAGGGTTAGGAGTTAGGGTTAGGGTTTCTATTAGGTTAGTTTTAAGGGCTAAGGTTAGTTTTAGGGTTAAGGTTGGGTTAGGGTTAGGATTAGGGTTAGGGTACGACTTAGGGCTAGGGTTAGGGCTAGGGTTAGGGTTAGGGTTAGGGTTAGGGTTTAGGGTTATGGTTAGGGTTAGGGGTTAGGGGTTAGGGGTTAGGCTTAGGGTTAGCGTTACGGTTAGGGGTTAGGGGTTAGGGTTAGGGCTAAGGTTAGGGTTAGGGTTAGGGTTAGGGTTAGGGCTAGGGTTAGGGTTAGGGTTAGGGTTACGGCTAGGGTTAGGGTTAGGGTTAGGTTAGGCTTAGGGTTAGGAGTTAGGGTTAGGGTTTCTATTAGGTTAGTTTTAAGGGCTAAGGTTAGTTTTAGGGTTAAGGTTGGGTTAGGGTTAGGATTAGGGTTAGGGTACGACTTAGGGCTAGGGTTAGGGCTAGGGTTAGGGTTAGGGTTAGGGTTAGGGTTTAGGGTTATGGTTAGGGTTAGGGGTTAGGGGTTAGGGGTTAGGCTTAGGGTTAGCGTTACGGTTAGGGGTTAGGGGTTAGGGTTAGGGCTAAGGTTAGGGTTAGGGTTAGGGTTAGGGTTAGGGCTAGGGTTAGGGTTAGGGTTAGGGTTACGGCTAGGGTTAGGGTTAGGGTTAGGTTAGGCTTAGGGTTAGGAGTTAGGGTTAGGGTTTCTATTAGGTTAGTTTTAAGGGCTAAGGTTAGTTTTAGGGTTAAGGTTGGGTTAGGGTTAGGATTAGGGTTAGGGTACGACTTAGGGCTAGGGTTAGGGCTAGGGTTAGGGTTAGGGTTAGGGTTAGGGTTTAGGGTTATGGTTAGGGTTAGGGGTTAGGGGTTAGGGGTTAGGCTTAGGGTTAGCGTTACGGTTAGGGGTTAGGGGTTAGGGTTAGGGCTAAGGTTAGGGTTAGGGTTAGGGTTAGGGTTAGGGCTAGGGTTAGGGTTAGGGTTAGGGTTACGGCTAGGGTTAGGGTTAGGGTTAGGTTAGGCTTAGGGTTAGGAGTTAGGGTTAGGGTTTCTATTAGGTTAGTTTTAAGGGCTAAGGTTAGTTTTAGGGTTAAGGTTGGGTTAGGGTTAGGATTAGGGTTAGGGTACGACTTAGGGCTAGGGTTAGGGCTAGGGTTAGGGTTAGGGTTAGGGTTAGGGTTTAGGGTTATGGTTAGGGTTAGGGGTTAGGGGTTAGGGGTTAGGCTTAGGGTTAGCGTTACGGTTAGGGGTTAGGGGTTAGGGTTAGGGCTAAGGTTAGGGTTAGGGTTAGGGTTAGGGTTAGGGCTAGGGTTAGGGTTAGGGTTAGGGTTACGGCTAGGGTTAGGGTTAGGGTTAGGTTAGGCTTAGGGTTAGGAGTTAGGGTTAGGGTTTCTATTAGGTTAGTTTTAAGGGCTAAGGTTAGTTTTAGGGTTAAGGTTGGGTTAGGGTTAGGATTAGGGTTAGGGTACGACTTAGGGCTAGGGTTAGGGCTAGGGTTAGGGTTAGGGTTAGGGTTAGGGTTTAGGGTTATGGTTAGGGTTAGGGTTAGGGGTTAGGGGTTAGGGTTAGGGTTAGGGTTACGGTTAGGGTTAGGGTTAGGGTTAGGGCTAGGGTTAGGGTTAGGGTTAGGGTTACGGCTAGGGTTAGGGTTAGGGTTAGGTTAGGCTTAGGGTTAGGAGTTAGGGTTAGGGTTTCTATTAGGTTAGTTTTAAGGGCTAAGGTTAGTTTTAGGGTTAAGGTTGGGTTAGGGTTAGGATTAGGGTTAGGGTACGACTTAGGGCTAGGGTTAGGGCTAGGGTTAGGGTTAGGGTTAGGGTTAGGGTTTAGGGTTATGGTTAGGGTTAGGGGTTAGGGGTTAGGGGTTAGGCTTAGGGTTAGCGTTACGGTTAGGGGTTAGGGGTTAGGGTTAGGGCTAAGGTTAGGGTTAGGGTTAGGGTTAGGGTTAGGGCTAGGGTTAGGGTTAGGGTTAGGGTTACGGCTAGGGTTAGGGTTAGGGTTAGGTTAGGCTTAGGGTTAGGAGTTAGGGTTAGGGTTTCTATTAGGTTAGTTTTAAGGGCTAAGGTTAGTTTTAGGGTTAAGGTTGGGTTAGGGTTAGGATTAGGGTTAGGGTACGACTTAGGGCTAGGGTTAGGGCTAGGGTTAGGGTTAGGGTTAGGGTTAGGGTTTAGGGTTATGGTTAGGGTTAGGGGTTAGGGGTTAGGGGTTAGGCTTAGGGTTAGCGTTACGGTTAGGGGTTAGGGGTTAGGGTTAGGGCTAAGGTTAGGGTTAGGGTTAGGGTTAGGGTTAGGGCTAGGGTTAGGGTTAGGGTTAGGGTTACGGCTAGGGTTAGGGTTAGGGTTAGGTTAGGCTTAGGGTTAGGAGTTAGGGTTAGGGTTTCTATTAGGTTAGTTTTAAGGGCTAAGGTTAGTTTTAGGGTTAAGGTTGGGTTAGGGTTAGGATTAGGGTTAGGGTACGACTTAGGGCTAGGGTTAGGGCTAGGGTTAGGGTTAGGGTTAGGGTTAGGGTTTAGGGTTATGGTTAGGGTTAGGGGTTAGGGGTTAGGGGTTAGGCTTAGGGTTAGCGTTACGGTTAGGGGTTAGGGGTTAGGGTTAGGGCTAAGGTTAGGGTTAGGGTTAGGGTTAGGGTTAGGGCTAGGGTTAGGGTTAGGGTTAGGGTTACGGCTAGGGTTAGGGTTAGGGTTAGGTTAGGCTTAGGGTTAGGAGTTAGGGTTAGGGTTTCTATTAGGTTAGTTTTAAGGGCTAAGGTTAGTTTTAGGGTTAAGGTTGGGTTAGGGTTAGGATTAGGGTTAGGGTACGACTTAGGGCTAGGGTTAGGGCTAGGGTTAGGGTTAGGGTTAGGGTTAGGGTTTAGGGTTATGGTTAGGGTTAGGGGTTAGGGGTTAGGGGTTAGGCTTAGGGTTAGCGTTACGGTTAGGGGTTAGGGGTTAGGGTTAGGGCTAAGGTTAGGGTTAGGGTTAGGGTTAGGGTTAGGGCTAGGGTTAGGGTTAGGGTTAGGGTTACGGCTAGGGTTAGGGTTAGGGTTAGGTTAGGCTTAGGGTTAGGAGTTAGGGTTAGGGTTTCTATTAGGTTAGTTTTAAGGGCTAAGGTTAGTTTTAGGGTTAAGGTTGGGTTAGGGTTAGGATTAGGGTTAGGGTACGACTTAGGGCTAGGGTTAGGGCTAGGGTTAGGGTTAGGGTTAGGGTTAGGGTTTAGGGTTATGGTTAGGGTTAGGGGTTAGGGGTTAGGGGTTAGGCTTAGGGTTTTAGGGGTTAAGGTTGGGTTAGGGTTGGTAGGGTTAGGGTTAGGGTTAGGGTTTAGGGTTATGGTTAGGGTTAGGGGTGTTGGGGTTAGGGGTTAGGGTTGGGAGTTGTTAGGGTTAGGGTTAGGTTAGGCTTAGGGTTAGGAGTTAGGGTTAGTTTTTCTATTAGGTTAGTTTTAAGGGCTAAGGTTAGTTTTAGGGTTAAGGTTGGGTTAGGGTTAGGATTAGGGTTAGGGTACGACTTAGGGCTAGGGTTAGGGCTAGGGTTAGGGTTAGGGTTAGGGTTAGGGTTTAGGGTTATGGTTAGGGTTAGGGGTTAGGGGTTAGGGGTTAGGCTTAGGGTTAGCGTTACGGTTAGGGGTTAGGGGTTAGGGTTAGGGCTAAGGTTAGGGTTAGGGTTAGGGTTAGGGTTAGGGCTAGGGTTAGGGTTAGGGTTAGGGTTACGGCTAGGGTTAGGGTTAGGGTTAGGTTAGGCTTAGGGTTAGGAGTTAGGGTTAGGGTTTCTATTAGGTTAGTTTTAAGGGCTAAGGTTAGTTTTAGGGTTAAGGTTGGGTTAGGGTTAGGATTAGGGTTAGGGTACGACTTAGGGCTAGGGTTAGGGCTAGGGTTAGGGTTAGGGTTAGGTTTTAGGGTTATGGTTAGGGTTAGGGGTTAGGGGTTAGGGGTTAGGCTTAGGGTTAGCGTTACGGTTAGGGGTTAGGGGTTAGGGTTAGGGCTAAGGTTAGGGTTAGGGTTAGGGTTAGGGTTAGGGTTAGGGCTAGGTTTAGGGTTAGGGTTAGGGTTACGGCTAGGGTTAGGGTTAGGGTTAGGTTAGGCTTAGGGTTAGGAGTTAGGGTTAGGGTTTCTATTAGGTTAGTTTTAAGGGCTAAGGTTAGTTTTAGGGTTAAGGTTGGGTTAGGGTTAGGATTAGGGTTAGGGTACGACTTAGGGCTAGGGTTAGGGCTAGGGTTAGGGTTAGGGTTAGGGTTTAGGGTTATGGTTAGGGTTAGGGGTTAGGGGTTAGGGGTTAGGCTTAGGGTTAGCGTTACGGTTAGGGGTTAGGGGTTAGGGTTAGGGCTAAGGTTAGGGTTAGGGTTAGGGTTAGGGTTAGGGCTAGGGTTAGGGTTAGGGTTAGGGTTACGGCTAGGGTTAGGGTTAGGGTTAGGTTAGGCTTAGGGTTAGGAGTTAGGGTTAGGGTTTCTATTAGGTTAGTTTTAAGGGCTAAGGTTAGTTTTAGGGTTAAGGTTGGGTTAGGGTTAGGATTAGGGTTAGGGTACGACTTAGGGCTAGGGTTAGGGCTAGGGTTAGGGTTAGGGTTAGGGTTAGGGTTTAGGGTTATGGTTAGGGTTAGGGGTTAGGGGTTAGGGGTTAGGCTTAGGGTTAGCGTTACGGTTAGGGGTTAGGGGTTAGGGTTAGGGCTAAGGTTAGGGTTAGGGTTAGGGTTAGGGTTAGGGCTAGGGTTAGGGTTAGGGTTAGGGTTACGGCTAGGGTTAGGGTTAGGGTTAGGTTAGGCTTAGGGTTAGGAGTTAGGGTTAGGGTTTCTATTAGGTTAGTTTTAAGGGCTAAGGTTAGTTTTAGGGTTAAGGTTGGGTTAGGGTTAGGATTAGGGTTAGGGTACGACTTAGGGCTAGGGTTAGGGCTAGGGTTAGGGTTAGGGTTAGGGTTAGGGTTTAGGGTTATGGTTAGGGTTAGGGGTTAGGGGTTAGGGGTTAGGCTTAGGGTTAGCGTTACGGTTAGGGGTTAGGGGTTAGGGTTAGGGCTAAGGTTAGGGTTAGGGTTAGGGTTAGGGTTAGGGCTAGGGTTAGGGTTAGGGTTAGGGTTACGGCTAGGGTTAGGGTTAGGGTTAGGTTAGGCTTAGGGTTAGGAGTTAGGGTTAGGGTTTCTATTAGGTTAGTTTTAAGGGCTAAGGTTAGTTTTAGGGTTAAGGTTGGGTTAGGGTTAGGATTAGGGTTAGGGTACGACTTAGGGCTAGGGTTAGGGCTAGGGTTAGGGTTAGGGTTAGGGTTAGGGTTTAGGGTTATGGTTAGGGTTAGGGGTTAGGGGTTAGGGGTTAGGCTTAGGGTTAGCGTTACGGTTAGGGGTTAGGGGTTAGGGTTAGGGCTAAGGTTAGGGTTAGGGTTAGGGTTAGGGTTAGGGCTAGGGTTAGGGTTAGGGTTAGGGTTACGGCTAGGGTTAGGGTTAGGGTTAGGTTAGGCTTAGGGTTAGGAGTTAGGGTTAGGGTTTCTATTAGGTTAGTTTCAAGGGCTAAGGTTAGTTTTAGGGTTAAGGTTGGGTTAGGGTTAGGATTAGGGTTAGGGTACGACTTAGGGCTAGGGTTAGGGCTAGGGTTAGGGTTAGGGTTAGGGTTAGGGTTTAGGGTTATGGTTAGGGTTAGGGGTTAGGGGTTAGGGGTTAGGCTTAGGGTTAGCGTTACGGTTAGGGGTTAGGGGTTAGGGTTAGGGTTAGGGCTAGGGTTAGGGTTAGGGTTAGGGTTACGGCTAGGGTTAGGGTTAGGGTTAGGTTAGGCTTAGGGTTAGGAGATAGGGTTAGGGTTTCTATTAGGTTAGTTTTAAGGGCTAAGGTTAGTTTTAGGGTTAAGGTTGGGTTAGGGTTAGGATTAGGGTTAGGGTACGACTTAGGGCTAGGGTTAGGGCTAGGGTTAGGGTTAGGGTTAGGGTTAGGGTTTAGGGTTATGGTTAGGGTTAGGGGTTAGGGGTTAGGGGTTAGGCTTAGGGTTAGCGTTACGGTTAGGGGTTAGGGGTTAGGGTTAGGGCTAAGGTTAGGGTTAGGGTTAGGGTTAGGGTTAGGGCTAGGGTTAGGGTTAGGGTTAGGGTTACGGCTAGGGTTAGGGTTAGGGTTAGGTTAGGCTTAGGGTTAGGAGTTAGGGTTAGGGTTTCTATTAGGTTAGTTTTAAGGGCTAAGGTTAGTTTTAGGGTTAAGGTTGGGTTAGGGTTAGGATTAGGGTTAGGGTACGACTTAGGGCTAGGGTTAGGGCTAGGGTTAGGGTTAGGGTTAGGGTTTAGGGTTATGGTTAGGGTTAGGGGTTAGGGGTTAGGGGTTAGGCTTAGGGTTAGCGTTAGGGGTTAGGGGTTAGGGTTAGGGCTAAGGTTAGGGTTAGGGTTAGGGTTAGGGTTAGGGCTAGGGTTAGGGTTAGGGTTAGGGTTACGGCTAGGGTTAGGGTTAGGGTTAGGTTAGGCTTAGGGTTAGGAGTTAGGGTTAGGGTTTCTATTAGGTTAGTTTTAAGGGCTAAGGTTAGTTTTAGGGTTAAGGTTGGGTTAGGGTTAGGATTAGGGTTAGGGTACGACTTAGGGCTAGGGTTAGGGCTAGGGTTAGGGTTAGGGTTAGGGTTAGGGTTTAGGGTTATGGTTAGGGTTAGGGGTTAGGGGTTAGGGGTTAGGCTTAGGGTTAGCGTTACGGTTAGGGGTTAGGGGTTAGGGTTAGGGCTAAGGTTAGGGTTAGGGTTAGGGTTAGGGTTAGGGTTAGGGCTAGGGTTAGGGTTAGGGTTAGGGTTACGGCTAGGGTTAGGGTTAGGGTTAGGTTAGGCTTAGGGTTAGGAGTTAGGGTTAGGGTTTCTATTAGGTTAGTTTTAAGGGCTAAGGTTAGTTTTAGGGTTAAGGTTGGGTTAGGGTTAGGATTAGGGTTAGGGTACGACTTAGGGCTAGGGTTAGGGCTAGGGTTAGGGTTAGGGTTAGGGTTAGGGTTTAGGGTTATGGTTAGGGTTAGGGGTTAGGGGTTAGGGGTTAGGCTTAGGGTTAGCGTTACGGTTAGGGGTTAGGGGTTAGGGTTAGGGCTAAGGTTAGGGTTAGGGTTAGGGTTAGGGTTAGGGCTAGGGTTAGGGTTAGGGTTAGGGTTACGGCTAGGGTTAGGGTTAGGGTTAGGTTAGGCTTAGGGTTAGGAGTTAGGGTTAGGGTTTCTATTAGGTTAGTTTTAAGGGCTAAGGTTAGTTTTAGGGTTAAGGTTGGGTTAGGGTTAGGATTAGGGTTAGGGTACGACTTAGGGCTAGGGTTAGGGCTAGGGTTAGGGTTAGGGTTAGGGTTAGGGTTTAGGGTTATGGTTAGGGTTAGGGGTTAGGGGTTAGGGGTTAGGCTTAGGGTTAGCGTTACGGTTAGGGGTTAGGGGTTAGGGTTAGGGCTAAGGTTAGGGTTAGGGTTAGGGTTAGGGTTAGGGCTAGGGTTAGGGTTAGGGTTAGGGTTACGGCTAGGGTTAGGGTTAGGGTTAGGTTAGGCTTAGGGTTAGGAGTTAGGGTTAGGGTTTCTATTAGGTTAGTTTTAAGGGCTAAGGTTAGTTTTAGGGTTAAGGTTGGGTTAGGGTTAGGATTAGGGTTAGGGTACGACTTAGGGCTAGGGTTAGGGCTAGGGTTAGGGTTAGGGTTAGGGTTAGGGTTTAGGGTTATGGTTAGGGTTAGGGGTTAGGGGTTAGGGGTTAGGCTTAGGGTTAGCGTTACGGTTAGGGGTTAGGGGTTAGGGTTAGGGCTAAGGTTAGGGTTAGGGTTAGGGCTAGGGTTAGGGTTAGGGTTAGGGTTACGGCTAGGGTTAGGGTTAGGGTTAGGTTAGGCTTAGGGTTAGGAGTTAGGGTTAGGGTTTCTATTAGGTTAGTTTTAAGGGCTAAGGTTAGTTTTAGGGTTAAGGTTGGGTTAGGGTTAGGATTAGGGTTAGGGTACGACTTAGGGCTAGGGTTAGGGCTAGGGTTAGGGTTAGGGTTAGGGTTAGGGTTTAGGGTTATGGTTAGGGTTAGGGGTTAGGGGTTAGGGGTTAGGCTTAGGGTTAGCGTTACGGTTAGGGGTTAGGGGTTAGGGTTAGGGCTAAGGTTAGGGTTAGGGTTAGGGTTAGGGTTAGGGCTAGGGTTAGGGTTAGGGTTAGGGTTACGGCTAGGGTTAGGGTTAGGGTTAGGTTAGGCTTAGGGTTAGGAGTTAGGGTTAGGGTTTCTATTAGGTTAGTTTTAAGGGCTAAGGTTAGTTTTAGGGTTAAGGTTGGGTTAGGGTTAGGATTAGGGTTAGGGTACGACTTAGGGCTAGGGTTAGGGCTAGGGTTAGGGTTAGGGTTAGGGTTAGGGTTTAGGGTTATGGTTAGGGTTAGGGGTTAGGGGTTAGGGGTTAGGCTTAGGGTTAGCGTTACGGTTAGGGGTTAGGGGTTAGGGTTAGGGCTAAGGTTAGGGTTAGGGTTAGGGTTAGGGTTAGGGCTAGGGTTAGGGTTAGGGTTAGGGTTACGGCTAGGGTTAGGGTTAGGGTTAGGTTAGGCTTAGGGTTAGGAGTTAGGGTTAGGGTTTCTATTAGGTTAGTTTTAAGGGCTAAGGTTAGTTTTAGGGTTAAGGTTGGGTTAGGGTTAGGATTAGGGTTAGGGTACGACTTAGGGCTAGGGTTAGGGCTAGGGTGAGGGTTAGGGTTAGGGTTAGGGTTTAGGGTTATGGTTAGGGTTAGGGGTTAGGGGTTAGGGGTTAGGCTTAGGGTTAGCGTTACGGTTAGGGGTTAGGGGTTAGGGTTAGGGCTAAGGTTAGGGTTAGGGTTAGGGTTAGGGTTAGGGCTAGGGTTAGGGTTAGGGTTAGGGTTACGGCTAGGGTTAGGGTTAGGGTTAGGTTAGGCTTAGGGTTAGGAGTTAGGGTTAGGGTTTCTATTAGGTTATTTTTAAGGGCTAAGGTTAGTTTTAGGGTTAAGGTTGGGTTAGGGTTAGGATTAGGGTTAGGGTACGACTTAGGGCTAGGGTTAGGGCTAGGGTTAGGGTTAGGGTTAGGGTTAGGGTTTAGGGTTATGGTTAGGGTTAGGGGTTAGGGGTTAGGGGTTAGGCTTAGGGTTAGCGTTACGGTTAGGGGTTAGGGGTTAGGGTTAGGGCTAAGGTTAGGGTTAGGGTTAGGGTTAGGGTTAGGGCTAGGGTTAGGGTTACGGCTAGGGTTAGGGTTAGGGTTAGGTTAGGCTTAGGGTTAGGAGTTAGGGTTAGGGTTTCTATTAGGTTAGTTTTAAGGGCTAAGGTTAGTTTTAGGGTTAAGGTTGGGTTAGGGTTAGGATTAGGGTTAGGGTACGACTTAGGGCTAGGGTTAGGGCTAGGGTTAGGGTTAGGGTTAGGGTTAGGGCTAGGGTTAGGGTTAGGGTTAGGGTTACGGCTAGGGTTAGGGTTAGGGTTAGGTTAGGCTTAGGGTTAGGAGTTAGGGTTAGGGTTTCTATTAGGTTAGTTTTAAGGGCTAAGGTTAGTTTTAGGGGTAAGGTTGGGTTAGGGTTAGGATTAGGGTTAGGGTACGACTTAGGGCTAGGGTTAGGGCTAGGGTGAGGGTTAGGGTTAGGGTTAGGGTTTAGGGTTATGGTTAGGGTTAGGGGTTAGGGGTTAGGGGTTAGGCTTAGGGTTAGCGTTACGGTTAGGGGTTAGGGGTTAGGGTTAGGGCTAAGGTTAGGGTTAGGGTTAGGGTTAGGGTTAGGGCTAGGGTTAGGGTTAGGGTTAGGGTTACGGCTAGGGTTAGGGTTAGGGTTAGGTTAGGCTTAGGGTTAGGAGTTAGGGTTAGGGTTTCTATTAGGTTAGTTTTAAGGGCTAAGGTTAGTTTTAGGGTTAAGGTTGGGTTAGGGTTAGGATTAGGGTTAGGGTACGACTTAGGGCTAGGGTTAGGGCTAGGGTTAGGGTTAGGGTTAGGGTTAGGGTTTAGGGTTATGGTTAGGGTTAGGGGTTAGGGGTTAGGGGTTAGGCTTAGGGTTAGCGTTACGGTTAGGGGTTAGGGGTTAGGGTTAGGGCTAAGGTTAGGGTTAGGGTTAGGGTTAGGGTTAGGGCTAGGGTTAGGGTTACGGCTAGGGTTAGGGTTAGGGTTAGGTTAGGCTTAGGGTTAGGAGTTAGGGTTAGGGTTTCTATTAGGTTAGTTTTAAGGGCTAAGGTTAGTTTTAGGGTTAAGGTTGGGTTAGGGTTAGGATTAGGGTTAGGGTACGACTTAGGGCTAGGGTTAGGGCTAGGGTTAGGGTTAGGGTTAGGGTTAGGGCTAGGGTTAGGGTTAGGGTTAGGGTTACGGCTAGGGTTAGGGTTAGGGTTAGGTTAGGCTTAGGGTTAGGAGTTAGGGTTAGGGTTTCTATTAGGTTAGTTTTAAGGGCTAAGGTTAGTTTTAGGGGTAAGGTTGGGTTAGGGTTAGGATTAGGGTTAGGGTACGACTTAGGGCTAGGGTTAGGGCTAGGGTTAGGGTTAGGGTTAGGGTTAGGGTTTAGGGTTATGGTTAGGGTTAGGGGTTAGGGGTTAGGGGTTAGGCTTAGGGTTAGCGTTACGGTTAGGGGTTAGGGGTTAGGGTTAGGGCTAAGGTTAGGGTTAGGGTTAGGGTTAGGGTTAGGGCTAGGGTTAGGGTTAGGGTTAGGGTTACGGCTAGGGTTAGGGTTAGGGTTAGGTTAGGCTTAGGGTTAGGAGTTAGGGTTAGGGTTTCTATTAGGTTAGTTTTAAGGGCTAAGGTTAGTTTTAGGGTTAAGGTTGGGTTAGGGTTAGGATTAGGGTTAGGGTACGACTTAGGGCTAGGGTTAGGGCTAGGGTTAGGGTTAGGGTTAGGGTTAGGGTTTAGGGTTATGGTTAGGGTTAGGGGTTAGGGGTTAGGGGTTAGGCTTAGGGCTAGCGTTACGGTTAGGTGTTAGGGGTTAGGGTTAGGGCTAAGGTTAGGGTTAGGGTTAGGGTTAGGGTTAGGGTTAGGGCTAGGGTTAGGGTTAGGGTTAGGGTTACGGCTAGGGTTAGGGTTAGGGTTAGGTTAGGCTTAGGGTTAGGAGTTAGGGTTAGGGTTTCTATTAGGTTAGTTTTAAGGGCTAAGGTTAGTTTTAGGGTTAAGGTTGGGTTAGGGTTAGGATTAGGGTTAGGGTACGACTTAGGGCTAGGGTTAGGGCTAGGGTTAGGGTTAGGGTTAGGGTTAGGGCTAGGGTTAGGGTTAGGGTTAGGGTTACGGCTAGGGTTAGGGTTAGGGTTAGGTTAGGCTTAGGGTTAGGAGTTAGGGTTAGGGTTTCTATTAGGTTAGTTTTAAGGGCTAAGGTTAGTTTTAGGGTTAAGGTTGGGTTAGGGTTAGATTTAGGGTTAGGGTACGACTTAGGGCTAGGGTTAGGGCTAGGGTTAGGGTTAGGGTTAGGGTTAGGGTTTAGGGTTATGGTTAGGGTTAGGGGTTAGGGGTTAGGGGTTAGGCTTAGGGTTAGCGTTACGGTTAGGGGTTAGGGGTTAGGGTTAGGGCTAAGGTTAGGGTTAGGGTTAGGGTTAGGGCTAGGGTTAGGGTTAGGGTTAGGGTTACGGCTAGTGTTAGGGTTAGGGTTAGGTTAGGCTTAGGGTTAGGAGTTAGGGTTAGGGTTTCTATTAGGTTAGTTTTAAGGGCTAAGGTTAGTTTTAGGGTTAAGGTTGGGTTAGGGTTAGGATTAGGGTTAGGGTACGACTTAGGGCTAGGGTTAGGGCTAGGGTTAGGGTTAGGGTTAGGGTTAGGGTTTAGGGTTATGGTTAGGGTTAGGGGTTAGGGGTTAGGGGTTAGGCTTAGGGTTAGCGTTACGGTTAGGGGTTAGGGGTTAGGGTTAGGGCTAAGGTTAGGGTTAGGGTTAGGGTTAGGGTTAGGGCTAGGGTTAGGGTTAGGGTTAGGGTTACGGCTAGGGTTAGGGTTAGGGTTAGGTTAGGCTTAGGGTTAGGAGTTAGGGTTAGGGTTTCTATTAGGTTAGTTTTAAGGGCTAAGGTTAGTTTTAGGGTTAAGGTTGGGTTAGGGTTAGGATTAGGGTTAGGGTACGACTTAGGGCTAGGGTTAGGGCTAGGGTTAGGGTTAGGGTTAGGGTTAGGGTTTAGGGTTATGGTTAGGGTTAGGGGTTAGGGGTTAGGGGTTAGGCTTAGGGTTAGCGTTACGGTTAGGGGTTAGGGGTTAGGGTTAGGGCTAAGGTTAGGGTTAGGGTTAGGGTTAGGGTTAGGGCTAGGGTTAGGGTTAGGGTTAGGGTTACGGCTAGGGTTAGGGTTAGGGTTAGGTTAGGCTTAGGGTTAGGAGTTAGGGTTAGGGTTTCTATTAGGTTAGTTTTAAGGGCTAAGGTTAGTTTTAGGGTTAAGGTTGGGTTAGGGTTAGGATTAGGGTTAGGGTACGACTTAGGGCTAGGGTTAGGGCTAGGGTTAGGGTTAGGGTTAGGGTTAGGGTTTAGGGTTATGGTTAGGGTTAGGGGTTAGGGGTTAGGGGTTAGGCTTAGGGTTAGCGTTACGGTTAGGGGTTAGGGGTTAGGGTTAGGGCTAAGGTTAGGGTTAGGGTTAGGGTTAGGGTTAGGGCTAGGGTTAGGGTTAGGGTTAGGGTTACGGCTAGGGTTAGGGTTAGGGTTAGGTTAGGCTTAGGGTTAGGAGTTAGGGTTAGGGTTTCTATTAGGTTAGTTTTAAGGGCTAAGGTTAGTTTTAGGGTTAAGGTTGGGTTAGGGTTAGGATTAGGGTTAGGGTACGACTTAGGGCTAGGGTTAGGGCTAGGGTTAGGGTTAGGGTTAGGGTTAGGGTTTAGGGTTATGGTTAGGGTTAAGGGTTAGGGGTTAGGGGTTAGGCTTAGGGTTAGCGTTACGGTTAGGGGTTAGGGGTTAGGGTTAGGGCTAAGGTTAGGGTTAGGGTTAGGGTTAGGGTTAGGGCTAGGGTTAGGGTTAGGGTTAGGGTTACGGCTAGGGTTAGGGTTAGGGTTAGGTTAGGCTTAGGGTTAGGAGTTAGGGTTAGGGTTTCTATTAGGTTAGTTTTAAGGGCTAAGGTTAGTTTTAGGGTTAAGGTTGGGTTAGGGTTAGGATTAGGGTTAGGGTACGACTTAGGGCTAGGGTTAGGGCTAGGGTTAGGGTTAGGGTTAGGGTTAGGGTTTAGGGTTATGGTTAGGGTTAGGGGTTAGGGGTTAGGGGTTAGGCTTAGGGTTAGCGTTACGGTTAGGGGTTAGGGGTTAGGGTTAGGGCTAAGGTTAGGGTTAGGGTTAGGGTTAGGGTTAGGGCTAGGGTTAGGGTTAGGGTTAGGGTTACGGCTAGGGTTAGGGTTAGGGTTAGGTTAGGCTTAGGGTTAGGAGTTAGGGTTAGGGTTTCTATTAGGTTAGTTTTAAGGGCTAAGGTTAGTTTTAGGGTTAAGGTTGGGTTAGGGTTAGGATTAGGGTTAGGGTACGACTTAGGGCTAGGGTTAGGGCTAGGGTTAGGGTTAGGGTTAGGGTTAGGGTTTAGGGTTATGGTTAGGGTTAGGGGTTAGCGGTTAGGGGTTAGGCTTAGGGTTAGCGTTACGGTTAGGGGTTAGGGGTTAGGGTTAGGGCTAAGGTTAGGGTTAGGGTTAGGGTTAGGGTTAGGGCTAGGGTTAGGGTTAGGGTTAGGGTTACGGCTAGGGTTAGGGTTAGGGTTAGGTTAGGCTTAGGGTTAGGAGTTAGGGTTAGGGTTTCTATTAGGTTAGTTTTAAGGGCTAAGGTTAGTTTTAGGGTTAAGGTTGGGTTAGGGTTAGGATTAGGGTTAGGGTACGACTTAGGGCTAGGGTTAGGGCTAGGGTTAGGGTTAGGGTTAGGGTTAGGGTTTAGGGTTATGGTTAGGGTTAGGGGTTAGGGGTTAGGGGTTAGGCTTAGGGTTAGCGTTACGGTTAGGGGTTAGGGGTTAGGGTTAGGGCTAAGGTTAGGGTTAGGGTTAGGGTTAGGGTTAGGGCTAGGGTTAGGGTTAGGGTTAGGGTTACGGCTAGGGTTAGGGTTAGGGTTAGGTTAGGCTTAGGGTTAGGAGTTAGGGTTAGGGTTTCTATTAGGTTAGTTTTAAGGGCTAAGGTTAGTTTTAGGGTTAAGGTTGGGTTAGGGTTAGGATTAGGGTTAGGGTACGACTTAGGGCTAGGGTTAGGGCTAGGGTTAGGGTTAGGGTTAGGGTTAGGGTTTAGGGTTATGGTTAGGGTTAGGGGTTAGGGGTTAGGGGTTAGGCTTAGGGTTAGCGTTACGGTTAGGGGTTAGGGGTTAGGGTTAGGGCTAAGGTTAGGGTTAGGGTTAGGGTTAGGGTTAGGGCTAGGGTTAGGGTTAGGGTTAGGGTTACGGCTAGGGTTAGGGTTAGGGTTAGGTTAGGCTTAGGGTTAGGAGTTAGGGTTAGGGTTTCTATTAGGTTAGTTTCAAGGGCTAAGGTTAGTTTTAGGGTTAAGGTTGGGTTAGGGTTAGGATTAGGGTTAGGGTACGACTTAGGGCTAGGGTTAGGGCTAGGGTTAGGGTTAGGGTTAGGGTTAGGGTTTAGGGTTATGGTTAGGGTTAGGGGTTAGGGGTTAGGGGTTAGGCTTAGGGTTAGCGTTACGGTTAGGGGTTAGGGGTTAGGGTTAGGGCTAAGGTTAGGGTTAGGGTTAGGGCTAGGGTTAGGGTTAGGGTTAGGGTTACGGCTAGGGTTAGGGTTAGGGTTAGGTTAGGCTTAGGGTTAGGAGTTAGGGTTAGGGTTTCTATTAGGTTAGTTTTAAGGGCTAAGGTTAGTTTTAGGGTTAAGGTTGGGTTAGGGTTAGGATTAGGGTTAGGGTACGACTTAGGGCTAGGGTTAGGGCTAGGGTTAGGGTTAGGGTTAGGGTTAGGGTTTAGGGTTATGGTTAGGGTTAGGGGTTAGGGGTTAGGGGTTAGGCTTAGGGTTAGCGTTACGGTTAGGGGTTAGGGGTTAGGGTTAGGGCTAAGGTTAGGGTTAGGGTTAGGGTTAGGGTTAGGGCTAGGGTTAGGGTTAGGGTTAGGGTTACGGCTAGGGTTAGGGTTAGGGTTAGGTTAGGCTTAGGGTTAGGAGTTAGGGTTAGGGTTTCTATTAGGTTAGTTTTAAGGGCTAAGGTTAGTTTTAGGGTTAAGGTTGGGTTAGGGTTAGGATTAGGGTTAGGGTACGACTTAGGGCTAGGGTTAGGGCTAGGGTGAGGGTTAGGGTTAGGGTTAGGGTTTAGGGTTATGGTTAGGGTTAGGGGTTAGGGGTTAGGGGTTAGGCTTAGGGTTAGCGTTACGGTTAGGGGTTAGGGGTTAGGGTTAGGGCTAAGGTTAGGGTTAGGGTTAGGGTTAGGGTTAGGGCTAGGGTTAGGGTTAGGGTTAGGGTTACGGCTAGGGTTAGGGTTAGGGTTAGGTTAGGCTTAGGGTTAGGAGTTAGGGTTAGGGTTTCTATTAGGTTATTTTTAAGGGCTAAGGTTAGTTTTAGGGTTAAGGTTGGGTTAGGGTTAGGATTAGGGTTAGGGTACGACTTAGGGCTAGGGTTAGGGCTAGGGTTAGGGTTAGGGTTAGGGTTAGGGTTTAGGGTTATGGTTAGGGTTAGGGGTTAGGGGTTAGGGGTTAGGCTTAGGGTTAGCGTTACGGTTAGGGGTTAGGGGTTAGGGTTAGGGCTAAGGTTAGGGTTAGGGTTAGGGTTAGGGTTAGGGCTAGGGTTAGGGTTACGGCTAGGGTTAGGGTTAGGGTTAGGTTAGGCTTAGGGTTAGGAGTTAGGGTTAGGGTTTCTATTAGGTTAGTTTTAAGGGCTAAGGTTAGTTTTAGGGTTAAGGTTGGGTTAGGGTTAGGATTAGGGTTAGGGTACGACTTAGGGCTAGGGTTAGGGCTAGGGTTAGGGTTAGGGTTAGGGTTAGGGCTAGGGTTAGGGTTAGGGTTAGGGTTACGGCTAGGGTTAGGGTTAGGGTTAGGTTAGGCTTAGGGTTAGGAGTTAGGGTTAGGGTTTCTATTAGGTTAGTTTTAAGGGCTAAGGTTAGTTTTAGGGGTAAGGTTGGGTTAGGGTTAGGATTAGGGTTAGGGTACGACTTAGGGCTAGGGTTAGGGCTAGGTTGAGGGTTAGGGTTAGGGTTAGGGTTTAGGGTTATGGTTAGGGTTAGGGGTTAGGGGTTAGGGGTTAGGCTTAGGGTTAGCGTTACGGTTAGGGGTTAGGGGTTAGGGTTAGGGCTAAGGTTAGGGTTAGGGTTAGGGTTAGGGTTAGGGCTAGGGTTAGGGTTAGGGTTAGGGTTACGGCTAGGGTTAGGGTTAGGGTTAGGTTAGGCTTAGGGTTAGGAGTTAGGGTTAGGGTTTCTATTAGGTTAGTTTTAAGGGCTAAGGTTAGTTTTAGGGTTAAGGTTGGGTTAGGGTTAGGATTAGGGTTAGGGTACGACTTAGGGCTAGGGTTAGGGCTAGGGTTAGGGTTAGGGTTAGGGTTAGGGTTTAGGGTTATGGTTAGGGTTAGGGGTTAGGGGTTAGGGGTTAGGCTTAGGGTTAGCGTTACGGTCAGGGGTTAGGGGTTAGGGTTAGGGCTAAGGTTAGGGTTAGGGTTAGGGTTAGGGTTAGGGCTAGGGTTAGGGTTACGGCTAGGGTTAGGGTTAGGGTTAGGTTAGGCTTAGGGTTAGGAGTTAGGGTTAGGGTTTCTATTAGGTTAGTTTTAAGGGCTAAGGTTAGTTTTAGGGTTAAGGTTGGGTTAGGGTTAGGATTAGGGTTAGGGTACGACTTAGGGCTAGGGTTAGGGCTAGGGTTAGGGTTAGGGTTAGGGTTAGGGCTAGGGTTAGGGTTAGGGTTAGGGTTACGGCTAGGGTTAGGGTTAGGGTTAGGTTAGGCTTAGGGTTAGGAGTTAGGGTTAGGGTTTCTATTAGGTTAGTTTTAAGGGCTAAGGTTAGTTTTAGGGGTAAGGTTGGGTTAGGGTTAGGATTAGGGTTAGGGTACGACTTAGGGCTAGGGTTAGGGCTAGGGTTAGGGTTAGGGTTAGGGTTAGGGTTTAGGGTTATGGTTAGGGTTAGGGGTTAGGGGTTAGGGGTTAGGCTTAGGGTTAGCGTTACGGTTAGGGGTTAGGGGTTAGGGTTAGGGCTAAGGTTAGGGTTAGGGTTAGGGTTAGGGTTAGGGCTAGGGTTAGGGTTAGGGTTAGGGTTACGGCTAGGGTTAGGGTTAGGGTTAGGTTAGGCTTAGGGTTAGGAGTTAGGGTTAGGGTTTCTATTAGGTTAGTTTTAAGGGCTAAGGTTAGTTTTAGGGTTAAGGTTGGGTTAGGGTTAGGATTAGGGTTAGGGTACGACTTAGGGCTAGGGTTAGGGCTAGGGTTAGGGTTAGGGTTAGGGTTAGGGTTTAGGGTTATGGTTAGGGTTAGGGGTTAGGGGTTAGGGGTTAGGCTTAGGGCTAGCGTTACGGTTAGGTGTTAGGGGTTAGGGTTAGGGCTAAGGTTAGGGTTAGGGTTAGGGTTAGGGTTAGGGCTAGGGTTAGGGTTAGGGTTAGGGTTACGGCTAGGGTTAGGGTTAGGGTTAGGTTAGGCTTAGGGTTAGGAGTTAGGGTTAGGGTTTCTATTAGGTTAGTTTTAAGGGCTAAGGTTAGTTTTAGGGTTAAGGTTGGGTTAGGGTTAGGATTAGGGTTAGGGTACGACTTAGGGCTAGGGTTAGGGCTAGGGTTAGGGTTAGGGTTAGGGTTAGGGCTAGGGTTAGGGTTAGGGTTAGGGTTACGGCTAGGGTTAGGGTTAGGGTTAGGTTAGGCTTAGGGTTAGGAGTTAGGGTTAGGGTTTCTATTAGGTTAGTTTTAAGGGCTAAGGTTAGTTTTAGGGTTAAGGTTGGGTTAGGGTTAGATTTAGGGTTAGGGTACGACTTAGGGCTAGGGTTAGGGCTAGGGTTAGGGTTAGGGTTAGGGTTAGGGTTTAGGGTTATGGTTAGGGTTAGGGGTTAGGGGTTAGGGGTTAGGCTTAGGGTTAGCGTTACGGTTAGGGGTTAGGGGTTAGGGTTAGGGCTAAGGTTAGGGTTAGGGTTAGGGTTAGGGCTAGGGTTAGGGTTAGGGTTAGGGTTACGGCTAGGGTTAGGGTTAGGGTTAGGTTAGGCTTAGGGTTAGGAGTTAGGGTTAGGGTTTCTATTAGGTTAGTTTTAAGGGCTAAGGTTAGTTTTAGGGTTAAGGTTGGGTTAGGGTTAGGATTAGGGTTAGGGTACGACTTAGGGCTAGGGTTAGGCCTAGGGTTAGGGTTAGGGTTAGGGTTAGGGTTTAGGGTTATGGTTAGGGTTAGGGGTTAGGGGTTAGGGGTTAGGCTTAGGGTTAGCGTTACGGTTAGGGGTTAGGGGTTAGGGTTAGGGCTAAGGTTAGGGTTAGGGTTAGGGTTAGGGTTAGGGCTAGGGTTAGGGTTAGGGTTACGGCTAGGGTTAGGGTTAGGGTTAGGTTAGGCTTAGGGTTAGGAGTTAGGGTTAGGGTTTCTATTAGGTTAGTTTTAAGGGCTAAGGTTAGTTTTAGGGTTAAGGTTGGGTTAGGGTTAGGATTAGGGTTAGGGTACGACTTAGGGCTAGGGTTAGGGCTAGGGTTAGGGTTAGGGTTAGGGTTAGGGTTTAGGGTTATGGTTAGGGTTAGGGGTTAGGGGTTAGGGGTTAGGCTTAGGGTTAGCGTTACGGTTAGGGGTTAGGGGTTAGGGTTAGGGCTAAGGTTAGGGTTAGGGTTAGGGTTAGGGTTAGGGCTAGGGTTAGGGTTAGGGTTAGGGTTACGGCTAGGGTTAGGGTTAGGGTTAGGTTAGGCTTAGGGTTAGGAGTTAGGGTTAGGGTTTCTATTAGGTTAGTTTTAAGGGCTAAGGTTAGTTTTAGGGTTAAGGTTGGGTTAGGGTTAGGATTAGGGTTAGGGTACGACTTAGGGCTAGGGTTAGGGCTAGGGTTAGGGTTAGGGTTAGGGTTAGGGTTTAGGGTTATGGTTAGGGTTAGGGGTTAGGGGTTAGGGGTTAGGCTTAGGGTTAGCGTTACGGTTAGGGGTTAGGGGTTAGGGTTAGGGCTAAGGTTAGGGTTAGGGTTAGGGTTAGGGTTAGGGCTAGGGTTAGGGTTAGGGTTAGGGTTACGGCTAGGGTTAGGGTTAGGGTTAGGTTAGGCTTAGGGTTAGGAGTTAGGGTTAGGGTTTCTATTAGGTTAGTTTTAAGGGCTAAGGTTAGTTTTAGGGTTAAGGTTGGGTTAGGGTTAGGATTAGGGTTAGGGTACGACTTAGGGCTAGGGTTAGGGCTAGGGTTAGGGTTAGG
>NW_027439403.1:40000-94037 GCF_964188355.1 Buteo buteo
AGTTAGGGTTAGGGTTTCTATTAGGTTAGTTTTAAGGGCTAAGGTTAGTTTTAGGGTTAAGGTTGGGTTAGGGTTAGGATTAGGGTTAGGGTACGACTTAGGGCTAGGGTTAGGGCTAGGGTTAGGGTTAGGGTTAGGGTTAGGGTTTAGGGTTATGGTTAGGGTTAGGGGTTAGGGGTTAGGGGTTAGGCTTAGGGTTAGCGTTACGGTTAGGGGTTAGGGGTTAGGGTTAGGGCTAAGGTTAGGGTTAGGGTTAGGGTTAGGGTTAGGGCTAGGGTTAGGGTTAGGGTTAGGGTTACGGCTAGGGTTAGGGTTAGGGTTAGGTTAGGCTTAGGGTTAGGAGTTAGGGTTAGGGTTTCTATTAGGTTAGTTTTAAGGGCTAAGGTTAGTTTTAGGGTTAAGGTTGGGTTAGGGTTAGGATTAGGGTTAGGGTACGACTTAGGGCTAGGGTTAGGGCTAGGGTTAGGGTTAGGGTTAGGGTTAGGGTTTAGGGTTATGGTTAGGGTTAGGGGTTAGGGGTTAGGGGTTAGGCTTAGGGTTAGCGTTACGGTTAGGGGTTAGGGGTTAGGGTTAGGGCTAAGGTTAGGGTTAGGGTTAGGGTTAGGGTTAGGGCTAGGGTTAGGGTTAGGGTTAGGGTTACGGCTAGGGTTAGGGTTAGGGTTAGGTTAGGCTTAGGGTTAGGAGTTAGGGTTAGGGTTTCTATTAGGTTAGTTTTAAGGGCTAAGGTTAGTTTTAGGGTTAAGGTTGGGTTAGGGTTAGGATTAGGGTTAGGGTACGACTTAGGGCTAGGGTTAGGGCTAGGGTTAGGGTTAGGGTTAGGGTTAGGGTTTAGGGTTATGGTTAGGGTTAGGGGTTAGGGGTTAGGGGTTAGGCTTAGGGTTAGCGTTACGGTTAGGGGTTAGGGGTTAGGGTTAGGGCTAAGGTTAGGGTTAGGGTTAGGGTTAGGGTTAGGGCTAGGGTTAGGGTTAGGGTTAGGGTTACGGCTAGGGTTAGGGTTAGGGTTAGGTTAGGCTTAGGGTTAGGAGTTAGGGTTAGGGTTTCTATTAGGTTAGTTTTAAGGGCTAAGGTTAGTTTTAGGGTTAAGGTTGGGTTAGGGTTAGGATTAGGGTTAGGGTACGACTTAGGGCTAGGGTTAGGGCTAGGGTTAGGGTTAGGGTTAGGGTTAGGGTTTAGGGTTATGGTTAGGGTTAGGGGTTAGGGGTTAGGGGTTAGGCTTAGGGTTAGCGTTACGGTTAGGGGTTAGGGGTTAGGGTTAGGGCTAAGGTTAGGGTTAGGGTTAGGGTTAGGGTTAGGGCTAGGGTTAGGGTTAGGGTTAGGGTTACGGCTAGGGTTAGGGTTAGGGTTAGGTTAGGCTTAGGGTTAGGAGTTAGGGTTAGGGTTTCTATTAGGTTAGTTTTAAGGGCTAAGGTTAGTTTTAGGGTTAAGGTTGGGTTAGGGTTAGGATTAGGGTTAGGGTACGACTTAGGGCTAGGGTTAGGGCTAGGGTTAGGGTTAGGGTTAGGGTTAGGGTTTAGGGTTATGGTTAGGGTTAGGGGTTAGGGGTTAGGGGTTAGGCTTAGGGTTAGCGTTACGGTTAGGGGTTAGGGGTTAGGGTTAGGGCTAAGGTTAGGGTTAGGGTTAGGGTTAGGGTTAGGGCTAGGGTTAGGGTTAGGGTTAGGGTTACGGCTAGGGTTAGGGTTAGGGTTAGGTTAGGCTTAGGGTTAGGAGTTAGGGTTAGGGTTTCTATTAGGTTAGTTTTAAGGGCTAAGGTTAGTTTTAGGGTTAAGGTTGGGTTAGGGTTAGGATTAGGGTTAGGGTACGACTTAGGGCTAGGGTTAGGGCTAGGGTTAGGGTTAGGGTTAGGGTTAGGGTTTAGGGTTATGGTTAGGGTTAGGGGTTAGGGGTTAGGGGTTAGGCTTAGGGTTAGCGTTACGGTTAGGGGTTAGGGGTTAGGGTTAGGGCTAAGGTTAGGGTTAGGGTTAGGGTTAGGGTTAGGGCTAGGGTTAGGGTTAGGGTTAGGGTTACGGCTAGGGTTAGGGTTAGGGTTAGGTTAGGCTTAGGGTTAGGAGTTAGGGTTAGGGTTTCTATTAGGTTAGTTTTAAGGGCTAAGGTTAGTTTTAGGGTTAAGGTTGGGTTAGGGTTAGGATTAGGGTTAGGGTACGACTTAGGGCTAGGGTTAGGGCTAGGGTTAGGGTTAGGGTTAGGGTTAGGGTTTAGGGTTATGGTTAGGGTTAGGGGTTAGGGGTTAGGGGTTAGGCTTAGGGTTAGCGTTACGGTTAGGGGTTAGGGGTTAGGGTTAGGGCTAAGGTTAGGGTTAGGGTTAGGGTTAGGGTTAGGGCTAGGGTTAGGGTTAGGGTTAGGGTTACGGCTAGGGTTAGGGTTAGGGTTAGGTTAGGCTTAGGGTTAGGAGTTAGGGTTAGGGTTTCTATTAGGTTAGTTTTAAGGGCTAAGGTTAGTTTTAGGGTTAAGGTTGGGTTAGGGTTAGGATTAGGGTTAGGGTACGACTTAGGGCTAGGGTTAGGGCTAGGGTTAGGGTTAGGGTTAGGGTTAGGGTTTAGGGTTATGGTTAGGGTTAGGGGTTAGGGGTTAGGGGTTAGGCTTAGGGTTAGCGTTACGGTTAGGGGTTAGGGGTTAGGGTTAGGGCTAAGGTTAGGGTTAGGGTTAGGGTTAGGGTTAGGGCTAGGGTTAGGGTTAGGGTTAGGGTTACGGCTAGGGTTAGGGTTAGGGTTAGGTTAGGCTTAGGGTTAGGAGTTAGGGTTAGGGTTTCTATTAGGTTAGTTTTAAGGGCTAAGGTTAGTTTTAGGGTTAAGGTTGGGTTAGGGTTAGGATTAGGGTTAGGGTACGACTTAGGGCTAGGGTTAGGGCTAGGGTTAGGGTTAGGGTTAGGGTTAGGGTTTAGGGTTATGGTTAGGGTTAGGGGTTAGGGGTTAGGGGTTAGGCTTAGGGTTAGCGTTACGGTTAGGGGTTAGGGGTTAGGGTTAGGGCTAAGGTTAGGGTTAGGGTTAGGGTTAGGGTTAGGGCTAGGGTTAGGGTTAGGGTTAGGGTTACGGCTAGGGTTAGGGTTAGGGTTAGGTTAGGCTTAGGGTTAGGAGTTAGGGTTAGGGTTTCTATTAGGTTAGTTTTAAGGGCTAAGGTTAGTTTTAGGGTTAAGGTTGGGTTAGGGTTAGGATTAGGGTTAGGGTACGACTTAGGGCTAGGGTTAGGGCTAGGGTTAGGGTTAGGGTTAGGGTTAGGGTTTAGGGTTATGGTTAGGGTTAGGGGTTAGGGGTTAGGGGTTAGGCTTAGGGTTAGCGTTACGGTTAGGGGTTAGGGGTTAGGGTTAGGGCTAAGGTTAGGGTTAGGGTTAGGGTTAGGGTTAGGGCTAGGGTTAGGGTTAGGGTTAGGGTTACGGCTAGGGTTAGGGTTAGGGTTAGGTTAGGCTTAGGGTTAGGAGTTAGGGTTAGGGTTTCTATTAGGTTAGTTTTAAGGGCTAAGGTTAGTTTTAGGGTTAAGGTTGGGTTAGGGTTAGGATTAGGGTTAGGGTACGACTTAGGGCTAGGGTTAGGGCTAGGGTTAGGGTTAGGGTTAGGGTTAGGGTTTAGGGTTATGGTTAGGGTTAGGGGTTAGGGGTTAGGGGTTAGGCTTAGGGTTAGCGTTACGGTTAGGGGTTAGGGGTTAGGGTTAGGGCTAAGGTTAGGGTTAGGGTTAGGGTTAGGGTTAGGGCTAGGGTTAGGGTTAGGGTTAGGGTTACGGCTAGGGTTAGGGTTAGGGTTAGGTTAGGCTTAGGGTTAGGAGTTAGGGTTAGGGTTTCTATTAGGTTAGTTTTAAGGGCTAAGGTTAGTTTTAGGGTTAAGGTTGGGTTAGGGTTAGGATTAGGGTTAGGGTACGACTTAGGGCTAGGGTTAGGGCTAGGGTTAGGGTTAGGGTTAGGGTTAGGGTTTAGGGTTATGGTTAGGGTTAGGGGTTAGGGGTTAGGGGTTAGGCTTAGGGTTAGCGTTACGGTTAGGGGTTAGGGGTTAGGGTTAGGGCTAAGGTTAGGGTTAGGGTTAGGGTTAGGGTTAGGGCTAGGGTTAGGGTTAGGGTTAGGGTTACGGCTAGGGTTAGGGTTAGGGTTAGGTTAGGCTTAGGGTTAGGAGTTAGGGTTAGGGTTTCTATTAGGTTAGTTTTAAGGGCTAAGGTTAGTTTTAGGGTTAAGGTTGGGTTAGGGTTAGGATTAGGGTTAGGGTACGACTTAGGGCTAGGGTTAGGGCTAGGGTTAGGGTTAGGGTTAGGGTTAGGGTTTAGGGTTATGGTTAGGGTTAGGGGTTAGGGGTTAGGGGTTAGGCTTAGGGTTAGCGTTACGGTTAGGGGTTAGGGGTTAGGGTTAGGGCTAAGGTTAGGGTTAGGGTTAGGGTTAGGGTTAGGGCTAGGGTTAGGGTTAGGGTTAGGGTTACGGCTAGGGTTAGGGTTAGGGTTAGGTTAGGCTTAGGGTTAGGAGTTAGGGTTAGGGTTTCTATTAGGTTAGTTTTAAGGGCTAAGGTTAGTTTTAGGGTTAAGGTTGGGTTAGGGTTAGGATTAGGGTTAGGGTACGACTTAGGGCTAGGGTTAGGGCTAGGGTTAGGGTTAGGGTTAGGGTTAGGGTTTAGGGTTATGGTTAGGGTTAGGGGTTAGGGGTTAGGGGTTAGGCTTAGGGTTAGCGTTACGGTTAGGGGTTAGGGGTTAGGGTTAGGGCTAAGGTTAGGGTTAGGGTTAGGGTTAGGGTTAGGGCTAGGGTTAGGGTTAGGGTTAGGGTTACGGCTAGGGTTAGGGTTAGGGTTAGGTTAGGCTTAGGGTTAGGAGTTAGGGTTAGGGTTTCTATTAGGTTAGTTTTAAGGGCTAAGGTTAGTTTTAGGGTTAAGGTTGGGTTAGGGTTAGGATTAGGGTTAGGGTACGACTTAGGGCTAGGGTTAGGGCTAGGGTTAGGGTTAGGGTTAGGGTTAGGGTTTAGGGTTATGGTTAGGGTTAGGGGTTAGGGGTTAGGGGTTAGGCTTAGGGTTAGCGTTACGGTTAGGGGTTAGGGGTTAGGGTTAGGGCTAAGGTTAGGGTTAGGGTTAGGGTTAGGGTTAGGGCTAGGGTTAGGGTTAGGGTTAGGGTTACGGCTAGGGTTAGGGTTAGGGTTAGGTTAGGCTTAGGGTTAGGAGTTAGGGTTAGGGTTTCTATTAGGTTAGTTTTAAGGGCTAAGGTTAGTTTTAGGGT
The DNA here is from genome assembly GCF_964188355.1 of Buteo buteo. Classification (NCBI taxonomy): domain Eukaryota; kingdom Metazoa; phylum Chordata; class Aves; order Accipitriformes; family Accipitridae; genus Buteo; species Buteo buteo. The sequence continues at coordinate 45,173 of NW_027439403.1, forward strand.
TAAGGTTGGGTTAGGGTTAGGATTAGGGTTAGGGTACGACTTAGGGCTAGGGTTAGGGCTAGGGTTAGGGTTAGGGTTAGGGTTAGGGTTTAGGGTTATGGTTAGGGTTAGGGGTTAGGGGTTAGGGGTTAGGCTTAGGGTTAGCGTTACGGTTAGGGGTTAGGGGTTAGGGTTAGGGCTAAGGTTAGGGTTAGGGTTAGGGTTAGGGTTAGGGCTAGGGTTAGGGTTAGGGTTAGGGTTACGGCTAGGGTTAGGGTTAGGGTTAGGTTAGGCTTAGGGTTAGGAGTTAGGGTTAGGGTTTCTATTAGGTTAGTTTTAAGGGCTAAGGTTAGTTTTAGGGTTAAGGTTGGGTTAGGGTTAGGATTAGGGTTAGGGTACGACTTAGGGCTAGGGTTAGGGCTAGGGTTAGGGTTAGGGTTAGGGTTAGGGTTTAGGGTTATGGTTAGGGTTAGGGGTTAGGGGTTAGGGGTTAGGCTTAGGGTTAGCGTTACGGTTAGGGGTTAGGGGTTAGGGTTAGGGCTAAGGTTAGGGTTAGGGTTAGGGTTAGGGTTAGGGCTAGGGTTAGGGTTAGGGTTAGGGTTACGGCTAGGGTTAGGGTTAGGGTTAGGTTAGGCTTAGGGTTAGGAGTTAGGGTTAGGGTTTCTATTAGGTTAGTTTTAAGGGCTAAGGTTAGTTTTAGGGTTAAGGTTGGGTTAGGGTTAGGATTAGGGTTAGGGTACGACTTAGGGCTAGGGTTAGGGCTAGGGTTAGGGTTAGGGTTAGGGTTAGGGTTTAGGGTTATGGTTAGGGTTAGGGGTTAGGGGTTAGGGGTTAGGCTTAGGGTTAGCGTTACGGTTAGGGGTTAGGGGTTAGGGTTAGGGCTAAGGTTAGGGTTAGGGTTAGGGTTAGGGTTAGGGCTAGGGTTAGGGTTAGGGTTAGGGTTACGGCTAGGGTTAGGGTTAGGGTTAGGTTAGGCTTAGGGTTAGGAGTTAGGGTTAGGGTTTCTATTAGGTTAGTTTTAAGGGCTAAGGTTAGTTTTAGGGTTAAGGTTGGGTTAGGGTTAGGATTAGGGTTAGGGTACGACTTAGGGCTAGGGTTAGGGCTAGGGTTAGGGTTAGGGTTAGGGTTAGGGTTTAGGGTTATGGTTAGGGTTAGGGGTTAGGGGTTAGGGGTTAGGCTTAGGGTTAGCGTTACGGTTAGGGGTTAGGGGTTAGGGTTAGGGCTAAGGTTAGGGTTAGGGTTAGGGTTAGGGTTAGGGCTAGGGTTAGGGTTAGGGTTAGGGTTACGGCTAGGGTTAGGGTTAGGGTTAGGTTAGGCTTAGGGTTAGGAGTTAGGGTTAGGGTTTCTATTAGGTTAGTTTTAAGGGCTAAGGTTAGTTTTAGGGTTAAGGTTGGGTTAGGGTTAGGATTAGGGTTAGGGTACGACTTAGGGCTAGGGTTAGGGCTAGGGTTAGGGTTAGGGTTAGGGTTAGGGTTTAGGGTTATGGTTAGGGTTAGGGGTTAGGGGTTAGGGGTTAGGCTTAGGGTTAGCGTTACGGTTAGGGGTTAGGGGTTAGGGTTAGGGCTAAGGTTAGGGTTAGGGTTAGGGTTAGGGTTAGGGCTAGGGTTAGGGTTAGGGTTAGGGTTACGGCTAGGGTTAGGGTTAGGGTTAGGTTAGGCTTAGGGTTAGGAGTTAGGGTTAGGGTTTCTATTAGGTTAGTTTTAAGGGCTAAGGTTAGTTTTAGGGTTAAGGTTGGGTTAGGGTTAGGATTAGGGTTAGGGTACGACTTAGGGCTAGGGTTAGGGCTAGGGTTAGGGTTAGGGTTAGGGTTAGGGTTTAGGGTTATGGTTAGGGTTAGGGGTTAGGGGTTAGGGGTTAGGCTTAGGGTTAGCGTTACGGTTAGGGGTTAGGGGTTAGGGTTAGGGCTAAGGTTAGGGTTAGGGTTAGGGTTAGGGTTAGGGCTAGGGTTAGGGTTAGGGTTAGGGTTACGGCTAGGGTTAGGGTTAGGGTTAGGTTAGGCTTAGGGTTAGGAGTTAGGGTTAGGGTTTCTATTAGGTTAGTTTTAAGGGCTAAGGTTAGTTTTAGGGTTAAGGTTGGGTTAGGGTTAGGATTAGGGTTAGGGTACGACTTAGGGCTAGGGTTAGGGCTAGGGTTAGGGTTAGGGTTAGGGTTAGGGTTTAGGGTTATGGTTAGGGTTAGGGGTTAGGGGTTAGGGGTTAGGCTTAGGGTTAGCGTTACGGTTAGGGGTTAGGGGTTAGGGTTAGGGCTAAGGTTAGGGTTAGGGTTAGGGTTAGGGTTAGGGCTAGGGTTAGGGTTAGGGTTAGGGTTACGGCTAGGGTTAGGGTTAGGGTTAGGTTAGGCTTAGGGTTAGGAGTTAGGGTTAGGGTTTCTATTAGGTTAGTTTTAAGGGCTAAGGTTAGTTTTAGGGTTAAGGTTGGGTTAGGGTTAGGATTAGGGTTAGGGTACGACTTAGGGCTAGGGTTAGGGCTAGGGTTAGGGTTAGGGTTAGGGTTAGGGTTTAGGGTTATGGTTAGGGTTAGGGGTTAGGGGTTAGGGGTTAGGCTTAGGGTTAGCGTTACGGTTAGGGGTTAGGGGTTAGGGTTAGGGCTAAGGTTAGGGTTAGGGTTAGGGTTAGGGTTAGGGCTAGGGTTAGGGTTAGGGTTAGGGTTACGGCTAGGGTTAGGGTTAGGGTTAGGTTAGGCTTAGGGTTAGGAGTTAGGGTTAGGGTTTCTATTAGGTTAGTTTTAAGGGCTAAGGTTAGTTTTAGGGTTAAGGTTGGGTTAGGGTTAGGATTAGGGTTAGGGTACGACTTAGGGCTAGGGTTAGGGCTAGGGTTAGGGTTAGGGTTAGGGTTAGGGTTTAGGGTTATGGTTAGGGTTAGGGGTTAGGGGTTAGGGGTTAGGCTTAGGGTTAGCGTTACGGTTAGGGGTTAGGGGTTAGGGTTAGGGCTAAGGTTAGGGTTAGGGTTAGGGTTAGGGTTAGGGCTAGGGTTAGGGTTAGGGTTAGGGTTACGGCTAGGGTTAGGGTTAGGGTTAGGTTAGGCTTAGGGTTAGGAGTTAGGGTTAGGGTTTCTATTAGGTTAGTTTTAAGGGCTAAGGTTAGTTTTAGGGTTAAGGTTGGGTTAGGGTTAGGATTAGGGTTAGGGTACGACTTAGGGCTAGGGTTAGGGCTAGGGTTAGGGTTAGGGTTAGGGTTAGGGTTTAGGGTTATGGTTAGGGTTAGGGGTTAGGGGTTAGGGGTTAGGCTTAGGAGTAGCGTTACGGTTAGGGGTTAGGGGTTAGGGTTAGGGCTAAGGTTAGGGTTAGGGTTAGGGTTAGGGTTAGGGCTAGGGTTAGGGTTAGGGTTAGGGTTACGGCTAGGGTTAGGGTTAGGGTTAGGTTAGGCTTAGGGTTAGGAGTTAGGGTTAGGGTTTCTATTAGGTTAGTTTTAAGGGCTAAGGTTAGTTTTAGGGTTAAGGTTGGGTTAGGGTTAGGATTAGGGTTAGGGTACGACTTAGGGCTAGGGTTAGGGCTAGGGTTAGGGTTAGGGTTAGGGTTAGGGTTTAGGGTTATGGTTAGGGTTAGGGGTTAGGGGTTAGGGGTTAGGCTTAGGGTTAGCGTTACGGTTAGGGGTTAGGGGTTAGGGTTAGGGCTAAGGTTAGGGTTAGGGTTAGGGTTAGGGTTAGGGCTAGGGTTAGGGTTAGGGTTAGGGTTACGGCTAGGGTTAGGGTTAGGGTTAGGTTAGGCTTAGGGTTAGGAGTTAGGGTTAGGGTTTCTATTAGGTTAGTTTTAAGGGCTAAGGTTAGTTTTAGGGTTAAGGTTGGGTTAGGGTTAGGATTAGGGTTAGGGTACGACTTAGGGCTAGGGTTAGGGCTAGGGTTAGGGTTAGGGTTAGGGTTAGGGTTTAGGGTTATGGTTAGGGTTAGGGGTTAGGGGTTAGGGGTTAGGCTTAGGGTTAGCGTTACGGTTAGGGGTTAGGGGTTAGGGTTAGGGCTAAGGTTAGGGTTAGGGTTAGGGTTAGGGTTAGGGCTAGGGTTAGGGTTAGGGTTAGGGTTACGGCTAGGGTTAGGGTTAGGGTTAGGTTAGGCTTAGGGTTAGGAGTTAGGGTTAGGGTTTCTATTAGGTTAGTTTTAAGGGCTAAGGTTAGTTTTAGGGTTAAGGTTGGGTTAGGGTTAGGATTAGGGTTAGGGTACGACTTAGGGCTAGGGTTAGGGCTAGGGTTAGGGTTAGGGTTAGGGTTAGGGTTTAGGGTTATGGTTAGGGTTAGGGGTTAGGGGTTAGGGGTTAGGCTTAGGGTTAGCGTTACGGTTAGGGGTTAGGGGTTAGGGTTAGGGCTAAGGTTAGGGTTAGGGTTAGGGTTAGGGTTAGGGCTAGGGTTAGGGTTAGGGTTAGGGTTACGGCTAGGGTTAGGGTTAGGGTTAGGTTAGGCTTAGGGTTAGGAGTTAGGGTTAGGGTTTCTATTAGGTTAGTTTTAAGGGCTAAGGTTAGTTTTAGGGTTAAGGTTGGGTTAGGGTTAGGATTAGGGTTAGGGTACGACTTAGGGCTAGGGTTAGGGCTAGGGTTAGGGTTAGGGTTAGGGTTAGGGTTTAGGGTTATGGTTAGGGTTAGGGGTTAGGGGTTAGGGGTTAGGCTTAGGGTTAGCGTTACGGTTAGGGGTTAGGGGTTAGGGTTAGGGCTAAGGTTAGGGTTAGGGTTAGGGTTAGGGTTAGGGCTAGGGTTAGGGTTAGGGTTAGGGTTACGGCTAGGGTTAGGGTTAGGGTTAGGTTAGGCTTAGGGTTAGGAGTTAGGGTTAGGGTTTCTATTAGGTTAGTTTTAAGGGCTAAGGTTAGTTTTAGGGTTAAGGTTGGGTTAGGGTTAGGATTAGGGTTAGGGTACGACTTAGGGCTAGGGTTAGGGCTAGGGTTAGGGTTAGGGTTAGGGTTAGGGTTTAGGGTTATGGTTAGGGTTAGGGGTTAGGGGTTAGGGGTTAGGCTTAGGGTTAGCGTTACGGTTAGGGGTTAGGGGTTAGGGTTAGGGCTAAGGTTAGGGTTAGGGTTAGGGTTAGGGTTAGGGCTAGGGTTAGGGTTAGGGTTAGGGTTACGGCTAGGGTTAGGGTTAGGGTTAGGTTAGGCTTAGGGTTAGGAGTTAGGGTTAGGGTTTCTATTAGGTTAGTTTTAAGGGCTAAGGTTAGTTTTAGGGTTAAGGTTGGGTTAGGGTTAGGATTAGGGTTAGGGTACGACTTAGGGCTAGGGTTAGGGCTAGGGTTAGGGTTAGGGTTAGGGTTAGGGTTTAGGGTTATGGTTAGGGTTAGGGGTTAGGGGTTAGGGGTTAGGCTTAGGGTTAGCGTTACGGTTAGGGGTTAGGGGTTAGGGTTAGGGCTAAGGTTAGGGTTAGGGTTAGGGTTAGGGTTAGGGCTAGGGTTAGGGTTAGGGTTAGGGTTACGGCTAGGGTTAGGGTTAGGGTTAGGTTAGGCTTAGGGTTAGGAGTTAGGGTTAGGGTTTCTATTAGGTTAGTTTTAAGGGCTAAGGTTAGTTTTAGGGTTAAGGTTGGGTTAGGGTTAGGATTAGGGTTAGGGTACGACTTAGGGCTAGGGTTAGGGCTAGGGTTAGGGTTAGGGTTAGGGTTAGGGTTTAGGGTTATGGTTAGGGTTAGGGGTTAGGGGTTAGGGGTTAGGCTTAGGGTTAGCGTTACGGTTAGGGGTTAGGGGTTAGGGTTAGGGCTAAGGTTAGGGTTAGGGTTAGGGTTAGGGTTAGGGCTAGGGTTAGGGTTAGGGTTAGGGTTACGGCTAGGGTTAGGGTTAGGGTTAGGTTAGGCTTAGGGTTAGGAGTTAGGGTTAGGGTTTCTATTAGGTTAGTTTTAAGGGCTAAGGTTAGTTTTAGGGTTAAGGTTGGGTTAGGGTTAGGATTAGGGTTAGGGTACGACTTAGGGCTAGGGTTAGGGCTAGGGTTAGGGTTAGGGTTAGGGTTAGGGTTTAGGGTTATGGTTAGGGTTAGGGGTTAGGGGTTAGGGGTTAGGCTTAGGGTTAGCGTTACGGTTAGGGGTTAGGGGTTAGGGTTAGGGCTAAGGTTAGGGTTAGGGTTAGGGTTAGGGTTAGGGCTAGGGTTAGGGTTAGGGTTAGGGTTACGGCTAGGGTTAGGGTTAGGGTTAGGTTAGGCTTAGGGTTAGGAGTTAGGGTTAGGGTTTCTATTAGGTTAGTTTTAAGGGCTAAGGTTAGTTTTAGGGTTAAGGTTGGGTTAGGGTTAGGATTAGGGTTAGGGTACGACTTAGGGCTAGGGTTAGGGCTAGGGTTAGGGTTAGGGTTAGGGTTAGGGTTTAGGGTTATGGTTAGGGTTAGGGGTTAGGGGTTAGGGGTTAGGCTTAGGGTTAGCGTTACGGTTAGGGGTTAGGGGTTAGGGTTAGGGCTAAGGTTAGGGTTAGGGTTAGGGTTAGGGTTAGGGCTAGGGTTAGGGTTAGGGTTAGGGTTACGGCTAGGGTTAGGGTTAGGGTTAGGTTAGGCTTAGGGTTAGGAGTTAGGGTTAGGGTTTCTATTAGGTTAGTTTTAAGGGCTAAGGTTAGTTTTAGGGTTAAGGTTGGGTTAGGGTTAGGATTAGGGTTAGGGTACGACTTAGGGCTAGGGTTAGGGCTAGGGTTAGGGTTAGGGTTAGGGTTAGGGTTTAGGGTTATGGTTAGGGTTAGGGGTTAGGGGTTAGGGGTTAGGCTTAGGGTTAGCGTTACGGTTAGGGGTTAGGGGTTAGGGTTAGGGCTAAGGTTAGGGTTAGGGTTAGGGTTAGGGTTAGGGCTAGGGTTAGGGTTAGGGTTAGGGTTACGGCTAGGGTTAGGGTTAGGGTTAGGTTAGGCTTAGGGTTAGGAGTTAGGGTTAGGGTTTCTATTAGGTTAGTTTTAAGGGCTAAGGTTAGTTTTAGGGTTAAGGTTGGGTTAGGGTTAGGATTAGGGTTAGGGTACGACTTAGGGCTAGGGTTAGGGCTAGGGTTAGGGTTAGGGTTAGGGTTAGGGTTTAGGGTTATGGTTAGGGTTAGGGGTTAGGGGTTAGGGGTTAGGCTTAGGGTTAGCGTTACGGTTAGGGGTTAGGGGTTAGGGTTAGGGCTAAGGTTAGGGTTAGGGTTAGGGTTAGGGTTAGGGCTAGGGTTAGGGTTAGGGTTAGGGTTACGGCTAGGGTTAGGGTTAGGGTTAGGTTAGGCTTAGGGTTAGGAGTTAGGGTTAGGGTTTCTATTAGGTTAGTTTTAAGGGCTAAGGTTAGTTTTAGGGTTAAGGTTGGGTTAGGGTTAGGATTAGGGTTAGGGTACGACTTAGGGCTAGGGTTAGGGCTAGGGTTAGGGTTAGGGTTAGGGTTAGGGTTTAGGGTTATGGTTAGGGTTAGGGGTTAGGGGTTAGGGGTTAGGCTTAGGGTTAGCGTTACGGTTAGGGGTTAGGGGTTAGGGTTAGGGCTAAGGTTAGGGTTAGGGTTAGGGTTAGGGTTAGGGCTAGGGTTAGGGTTAGGGTTAGGGTTACGGCTAGGGTTAGGGTTAGGGTTAGGTTAGGCTTAGGGTTAGGAGTTAGGGTTAGGGTTTCTATTAGGTTAGTTTTAAGGGCTAAGGTTAGTTTTAGGGTTAAGGTTGGGTTAGGGTTAGGATTAGGGTTAGGGTACGACTTAGGGCTAGGGTTAGGGCTAGGGTTAGGGTTAGGGTTAGGGTTAGGGTTTAGGGTTATGGTTAGGGTTAGGGGTTAGGGGTTAGGGGTTAGGCTTAGGGTTAGCGTTACGGTTAGGGGTTAGGGGTTAGGGTTAGGGCTAAGGTTAGGGTTAGGGTTAGGGTTAGGGTTAGGGCTAGGGTTAGGGTTAGGGTTAGGGTTACGGCTAGGGTTAGGGTTAGGGTTAGGTTAGGCTTAGGGTTAGGAGTTAGGGTTAGGGTTTCTATTAGGTTAGTTTTAAGGGCTAAGGTTAGTTTTAGGGTTAAGGTTGGGTTAGGGTTAGGATTAGGGTTAGGGTACGACTTAGGGCTAGGGTTAGGGCTAGGGTTAGGGTTAGGGTTAGGGTTAGGGTTTAGGGTTATGGTTAGGGTTAGGGGTTAGGGGTTAGGGGTTAGGCTTAGGGTTAGCGTTACGGTTAGGGGTTAGGGGTTAGGGTTAGGGCTAAGGTTAGGGTTAGGGTTAGGGTTAGGGTTAGGGCTAGGGTTAGGGTTAGGGTTAGGGTTACGGCTAGGGTTAGGGTTAGGGTTAGGTTAGGCTTAGGGTTAGGAGTTAGGGTTAGGGTTTCTATTAGGTTAGTTTTAAGGGCTAAGGTTAGTTTTAGGGTTAAGGTTGGGTTAGGGTTAGGATTAGGGTTAGGGTACGACTTAGGGCTAGGGTTAGGGCTAGGGTTAGGGTTAGGGTTAGGGTTAGGGTTTAGGGTTATGGTTAGGGTTAGGGGTTAGGGGTTAGGGGTTAGGCTTAGGGTTAGCGTTACGGTTAGGGGTTAGGGGTTAGGGTTAGGGCTAAGGTTAGGGTTAGGGTTAGGGTTAGGGTTAGGGCTAGGGTTAGGGTTAGGGTTAGGGTTACGGCTAGGGTTAGGGTTAGGGTTAGGTTAGGCTTAGGGTTAGGAGTTAGGGTTAGGGTTTCTATTAGGTTAGTTTTAAGGGCTAAGGTTAGTTTTAGGGTTAAGGTTGGGTTAGGGTTAGGATTAGGGTTAGGGTACGACTTAGGGCTAGGGTTAGGGCTAGGGTTAGGGTTAGGGTTAGGGTTAGGGTTTAGGGTTATGGTTAGGGTTAGGGGTTAGGGGTTAGGGGTTAGGCTTAGGGTTAGCGTTACGGTTAGGGGTTAGGGGTTAGGGTTAGGGCTAAGGTTAGGGTTAGGGTTAGGGTTAGGGTTAGGGCTAGGGTTAGGGTTAGGGTTAGGGTTACGGCTAGGGTTAGGGTTAGGGTTAGGTTAGGCTTAGGGTTAGGAGTTAGGGTTAGGGTTTCTATTAGGTTAGTTTTAAGGGCTAAGGTTAGTTTTAGGGTTAAGGTTGGGTTAGGGTTAGGATTAGGGTTAGGGTACGACTTAGGGCTAGGGTTAGGGCTAGGGTTAGGGTTAGGGTTAGGGTTAGGGTTTAGGGTTATGGTTAGGGTTAGGGGTTAGGGGTTAGGGGTTAGGCTTAGGGTTAGCGTTACGGTTAGGGGTTAGGGGTTAGGGTTAGGGCTAAGGTTAGGGTTAGGGTTAGGGTTAGGGTTAGGGCTAGGGTTAGGGTTAGGGTTAGGGTTACGGCTAGGGTTAGGGTTAGGGTTAGGTTAGGCTTAGGGTTAGGAGTTAGGGTTAGGGTTTCTATTAGGTTAGTTTTAAGGGCTAAGGTTAGTTTTAGGGTTAAGGTTGGGTTAGGGTTAGGATTAGGGTTAGGGTACGACTTAGGGCTAGGGTTAGGGCTAGGGTTAGGGTTAGGGTTAGGGTTAGGGTTTAGGGTTATGGTTAGGGTTAGGGGTTAGGGGTTAGGGGTTAGGCTTAGGGTTAGCGTTACGGTTAGGGGTTAGGGGTTAGGGTTAGGGCTAAGGTTAGGGTTAGGGTTAGGGTTAGGGTTAGGGCTAGGGTTAGGGTTAGGGTTAGGGTTACGGCTAGGGTTAGGGTTAGGGTTAGGTTAGGCTTAGGGTTAGGAGTTAGGGTTAGGGTTTCTATTAGGTTAGTTTTAAGGGCTAAGGTTAGTTTTAGGGTTAAGGTTGGGTTAGGGTTAGGATTAGGGTTAGGGTACGACTTAGGGCTAGGGTTAGGGCTAGGGTTAGGGTTAGGGTTAGGGTTAGGGTTTAGGGTTATGGTTAGGGTTAGGGGTTAGGGGTTAGGGGTTAGGCTTAGGGTTAGCGTTACGGTTAGGGGTTAGGGGTTAGGGTTAGGGCTAAGGTTAGGGTTAGGGTTAGGGTTAGGGTTAGGGCTAGGGTTAGGGTTAGGGTTAGGGTTACGGCTAGGGTTAGGGTTAGGGTTAGGTTAGGCTTAGGGTTAGGAGTTAGGGTTAGGGTTTCTATTAGGTTAGTTTTAAGGGCTAAGGTTAGTTTTAGGGTTAAGGTTGGGTTAGGGTTAGGATTAGGGTTAGGGTACGACTTAGGGCTAGGGTTAGGGCTAGGGTTAGGGTTAGGGTTAGGGTTAGGGTTTAGGGTTATGGTTAGGGTTAGGGGTTAGGGGTTAGGGGTTAGGCTTAGGGTTAGCGTTACGGTTAGGGGTTAGGGGTTAGGGTTAGGGCTAAGGTTAGGGTTAGGGTTAGGGTTAGGGTTAGGGCTAGGGTTAGGGTTAGGGTTAGGGTTACGGCTAGGGTTAGGGTTAGGGTTAGGTTAGGCTTAGGGTTAGGAGTTAGGGTTAGGGTTTCTATTAGGTTAGTTTTAAGGGCTAAGGTTAGTTTTAGGGTTAAGGTTGGGTTAGGGTTAGGATTAGGGTTAGGGTACGACTTAGGGCTAGGGTTAGGGCTAGGGTTAGGGTTAGGGTTAGGGTTAGGGTTTAGGGTTATGGTTAGGGTTAGGGGTTAGGGGTTAGGGGTTAGGCTTAGGGTTAGCGTTACGGTTAGGGGTTAGGGGTTAGGGTTAGGGCTAAGGTTAGGGTTAGGGTTAGGGTTAGGGTTAGGGCTAGGGTTAGGGTTAGGGTTAGGGTTACGGCTAGGGTTAGGGTTAGGGTTAGGTTAGGCTTAGGGTTAGGAGTTAGGGTTAGGGTTTCTATTAGGTTAGTTTTAAGGGCTAAGGTTAGTTTTAGGGTTAAGGTTGGGTTAGGGTTAGGATTAGGGTTAGGGTACGACTTAGGGCTAGGGTTAGGGCTAGGGTTAGGGTTAGGGTTAGGGTTAGGGTTTAGGGTTATGGTTAGGGTTAGGGGTTAGGGGTTAGGGGTTAGGCTTAGGGTTAGCGTTACGGTTAGGGGTTAGGGGTTAGGGTTAGGGCTAAGGTTAGGGTTAGGGTTAGGGTTAGGGTTAGGGCTAGGGTTAGGGTTAGGGTTAGGGTTACGGCTAGGGTTAGGGTTAGGGTTAGGTTAGGCTTAGGGTTAGGAGTTAGGGTTAGGGTTTCTATTAGGTTAGTTTTAAGGGCTAAGGTTAGTTTTAGGGTTAAGGTTGGGTTAGGGTTAGGATTAGGGTTAGGGTACGACTTAGGGCTAGGGTTAGGGCTAGGGTTAGGGTTAGGGTTAGGGTTAGGGTTTAGGGTTATGGTTAGGGTTAGGGGTTAGGGGTTAGGGGTTAGGCTTAGGGTTAGCGTTACGGTTAGGGGTTAGGGGTTAGGGTTAGGGCTAAGGTTAGGGTTAGGGTTAGGGTTAGGGTTAGGGCTAGGGTTAGGGTTAGGGTTAGGGTTTACGGCTAGGGTTAGGGTTAGGGTTAGGTTAGGCTTAGGGTTAGGAGTTAGGGTTAGGGTTTCTATTAGGTTAGTTTTAAGGGCTAAGGTTAGTTTTAGGGTTAAGGTTGGGTTAGGGTTAGGATTAGGGTTAGGGTACGACTTAGGGCTAGGGTTAGGGCTAGGGTTAGGGTTAGGGTTAGGGTTAGGGTTTAGGGTTATGGTTAGGGTTAGGGGTTAGGGGTTAGGGGTTAGGCTTAGGGTTAGCGTTACGGTTAGGGGTTAGGGGTTAGGGTTAGGGCTAAGGTTAGGGTTAGGTTAGGGTTAGGGTTAGGGCTAGGGTTAGGGTTAGGGTTAGGGTTACGGCTAGGGTTAGGGTTAGGGTTAGGTTAGGCTTAGGGTTAGGAGTTAGGGTTAGGGTTTCTATTAGGTTAGTTTTAAGGGCTAAGGTTAGTTTTAGGGTTAAGGTTGGGTTAGGGTTAGGATTAGGGTTAGGGTACGACTTAGGGCTAGGGTTAGGGCTAGGGTTAGGGTTAGGGTTAGGGTTAGGGTTTAGGGTTATGGTTAGGGTTAGGGGTTAGGGCTTAGGGGTTAGGCTTAGGGTTAGCGTTACGGTTAGGGGTTAGGGGTTAGGGTTAGGGCTAAGGTTAGGGTTAGCGTTAGGGTTAGGGTTAGGGCTAGGGTTAGGGTTAGGGTTACGGCTAGGGTTAGGGTTAGGGTTAGGTTAGGCTTAGGGTTAGGAGTTAGGGTTAGGGTTTCTATTAGGTTAGTTTTAAGGGCTAAGGTTAGTTTTAGGGTTAAGGTTGGGTTAGGGTTAGGATTAGGGTTAGGGTACGACTTAGGGCTAGGGTTAGGGCTAGGGTTAGGGTTAGGGTTAGGGTTAGGGTTTAGGGTTATGGTTAGGGTTAGGGGTTAGGGGTTAGGGGTTAGGCTTAGGGTTAGCGTTACGGTTAGGGGTTAGGGGTTAGGGTTAGGGCTAAGGTTAGGGTTAGGGTTAGGGTTAGGGTTAGGGCTAGGGTTAGGGTTAGGGTTAGGGTTACGGCTAGGGTTAGGGTTAGGGTTAGGTTAGGCTTAGGGTTAGGAGTTAGGGTTAGGGTTTCTATTAGGTTAGTTTTAAGGGCTAAGGTTAGTTTTAGGGTTAAGGTTGGGTTAGGGTTAGGATTAGGGTTAGGGTACGACTTAGGGCTAGGGTTAGGGCTAGGGTTAGGGTTAGGGTTAGGGTTAGGGTTTAGGGTTATGGTTAGGGTTAGGGGTTAGGGGTTAGGGGTTAGGCTTAGGGTTAGCGTTACGGTTAGGGGTTAGGGGTTAGGGTTAGGGCTAAGGTTAGGGTTAGGGTTAGGGTTAGGGTTAGGGCTAGGGTTAGGGTTAGGGTTAGGGTTACGGCTAGGGTTAGGGTTAGGGTTAGGTTAGGCTTAGGGTTAGGAGTTAGGGTTAGGGTTTCTATTAGGTTAGTTTTAAGGGCTAAGGTTAGTTTTAGGGTTAAGGTTGGGTTAGGGTTAGGATTAGGGTTAGGGTACGACTTAGGGCTAGGGTTAGGGCTAGGGTTAGGGTTAGGGTTAGGGTTAGGGTTTAGGGTTATGGTTAGGGTTAGGGGTTAGGGGTTAGGGGTTAGGCTTAGGGTTAGCGTTACGGTTAGAGGTTAGGGGTTAGGGTTAGGGCTAAGGTTAGGGTTAGGGTTAGGGTTAGGGTTAGGGCTAGGGTTAGGGTTAGGGTTAGGGTTACGGCTAGGGTTAGGGTTAGGGTTAGGTTAGGCTTAGGGTTAGGAGTTAGGGTTAGGGTTTCTATTAGGTTAGTTTTAAGGGCTAAGGTTAGTTTTAGGGTTAAGGTTGGGTTAGGGTTAGGATTAGGGTTAGGGTACGACTTAGGGCTAGGGTTAGGGCTAGGGTTAGGGTTAGGGTTAGGGTTAGGGTTTAGGGTTATGGTTAGGGTTAGGGGTTAGGGGTTAGGGGTTAGGCTTAGGGTTAGCGTTACGGTTAGGGGTTAGGGGTTAGGGTTAGGGCTAAGGTTAGGGTTAGGGTTAGGGTTAGGGTTAGGGCTAGGGTTAGGGTTAGGGTTAGGGTTACGGCTAGGGTTAGGGTTAGGGTTAGGTTAGGCTTAGGGTTAGGAGTTAGGGTTAGGGTTTCTATTAGGTTAGTTTTAAGGGCTAAGGTTAGTTTTAGGGTTAAGGTTGGGTTAGGGTTAGGATTAGGGTTAGGGTACGACTTAGGGCTAGGGTTAGGGCTAGGGTTAGGGTTAGGGTTAGGGTTAGGGTTTAGGGTTATGGTTAGGGTTAGGGGTTAGGGGTTAGGGGTTAGGCTTAGGGTTAGCGTTACGGTTAGGGGTTAGGGGTTAGGGTTAGGGCTAAGGTTAGGGTTAGGGTTAGGGTTAGGGTTAGGGCTAGGGTTAGGGTTAGGGTTAGGGTTACGGCTAGGGTTAGGGTTAGGGTTAGGTTAGGCTTAGGGTTAGGAGTTAGGGTTAGGGTTTCTATTAGGTTAGTTTTAAGGCTAAGGTTAGTTTTAGGGTTAAGGTTGGGTTAGGGTTAGGATTAGGGTTAGGGTACGACTTAGGGCTAGGGTTAGGGCTAGGGTTAGGGTTAGGGTTAGGGTTAGGGTTTAGGGTTATGGTTAGGGTTAGGGGTTAGGGGTTAGGGGTTAGGCTTAGGGTTAGCGTTACGGTTAGGGGTTAGGGGTTAGGGTTAGGGCTAAGGTTAGGGTTAGGGTTAGGGTTAGGGTTAGGGCTAGGGTTAGGGTTAGGGTTAGGGTTACGGCTAGGGTTAGGGTTAGGGTTAGGTTAGGCTTAGGGTTAGGAGTTAGGGTTAGGGTTTCTATTAGGTTAGTTTTAAGGGCTAAGGTTAGTTTTAGGGTTAAGGTTGGGTTAGGGTTAGGATTAGGGTTAGGGTACGACTTAGGGCTAGGGTTAGGGCTAGGGTTAGGGTTAGGGTTAGGGTTAGGGTTTAGGGTTATGGTTAGGGTTAGGGGTTAGGGGTTAGGGGTTAGGCTTAGGGTTAGCGTTACGGTTAGGGGTTAGGGGTTAGGGTTAGGGCTAAGGTTAGGGTTAGGGTTAGGGTTAGGGTTAGGGTTAGGGCTAGGGTTAGGGTTAGGGTTAGGGTTACGGCTAGGGTTAGGGTTAGGGTTAGGTTAGGCTTAGGGTTAGGAGTTAGGGTTAGGGTTTCTATTAGGTTAGTTTTAAGGGCTAAGGTTAGTTTTAGGGTTAAGGTTGGGTTAGGGTTAGGATTAGGGTTAGGGTACGACTTAGGGCTAGGGTTAGGGCTAGGGTTAGGGTTAGGGTTAGGGTTAGGGTTTAGGGTTATGGTTAGGGTTAGGGGTTAGGGGTTAGGGGTTAGGCTTAGGGTTAGCGTTACGGTTAGGGGTTAGGGGTTAGGGTTAGGGCTAAGGTTAGGGTTAGGGTTAGGGTTAGGGTTAGGGCTAGGGTTAGGGTTAGGGTTAGGGTTACGGCTAGGGTTAGGGTTAGGGTTAGGTTAGGCTTAGGGTTAGGAGTTAGGGTTAGGGTTTCTATTAGGTTAGTTTTAAGGGCTAAGGTTAGTTTTAGGGTTAAGGTTGGGTTAGGGTTAGGATTAGGGTTAGGGTACGACTTAGGGCTAGGGTTAGGGCTAGGGTTAGGGTTAGGGTTAGGGTTAGGGTTTAGGGTTATGGTTAGGGTTAGGGGTTAGGGGTTAGGGGTTAGGCTTAGGGTTAGCGTTACGGTTAGGGGTTAGGGGTTAGGGTTAGGGCTAAGGTTAGGGGTAGGGTTAGGGTTAGGGTTAGGGCTAGGGTTAGGGTTAGGGTTAGGGTTACGGCTAGGGTTAGGGTTAGGGTTAGGTTAGGCTTAGGGTTAGGAGTTAGGGTTAGGGTTTCTATTAGGTTAGTTTTAAGGGCTAAGGTTAGTTTTAGGGTTAAGGTTGGGTTAGGGTTAGGATTAGGGTTAGGGTACGACTTAGGGCTAGGGTTAGGGCTAGGGTTAGGGTTAGGGTTAGGGTTAGGGTTTAGGGTTATGGTTAGGGTTAGGGGTTAGGGGTTAGGGGTTAGGCTTAGGGTTAGCGTTACGGTTAGGGGTTAGGGGTTAGGGTTAGGGCTAAGGTTAGGGTTAGGGTTAGGGTTAGGGTTAGGGCTAGGGTTAGGGTTAGGGTTAGGGTTACGGCTAGGGTTAGGGTTAGGTTTAGGTTAGGCTTAGGGTTAGGAGTTAGGGTTAGGGTTTCTATTAGGTTAGTTTTAAGGGCTAAGGTTAGTTTTAGGGTTAAGGTTGGGTTAGGGTTAGGATTAGGGTTAGGGTACGACTTAGGGCTAGGGTTAGGGCTAGGGTTAGGGTTAGGGTTAGGGTTAGGGTTTAGGGTTATGGTTAGGGTTAGGGGTTAGGGGTTAGGGGTTAGGCTTAGGGTTAGCGTTACGGTTAGGGGTTAGGGGTTAGGGTTAGGGCTAAGGTTAGGGTTAGGGTTAGGGTTAGGGTTAGGGCTAGGGTTAGGGTTAGGGTTAGGGTTACGGCTAGGGTTAGGGTTAGGGTTAGGTTAGGCTTAGGGTTAGGAGTTAGGGTTAGGGTTTCTATTAGGTTAGTTTTAAGGGCTAAGGTTAGTTTTAGGGTTAAGGTTGGGTTAGGGTTAGGATTAGGGTTAGGGTACGACTTAGGGCTAGGGTTAGGGCTAGGGTTAGGGTTAGGGTTAGGGTTAGGGTTTAGGGTTATGGTTAGGGTTAGGGGTTAGGGGTTAGGGGTTAGGCTTAGGGTTAGCGTTACGGTTAGGGGTTAGGGGTTAGGGTTAGGGCTAAGGTTAGGGTTAGGGTTAGGGCTAGGGTTAGGGTTAGGGTTAGGGTTACGGCTAGGGTTAGGGTTAGGGTTAGGTTAGGCTTAGGGTTAGGAGTTAGGGTTAGGGTTTCTATTAGGTTAGTTTTAAGGGCTAAGGTTAGTTTTAGGGTTAAGGTTGGGTTAGGGTTAGGATTAGGGTTAGGGTACGACTTAGGGCTAGGGTTAGGGCTAGGGTTAGGGTTAGGGTTAGGGTTAGGGTTTAGGGTTATGGTTAGGGTTAGGGGTTAGGGCTTAGGGGTTAGGCTTAGGGTTAGCGTTACGGTTAGGGGTTAGGGGTTAGGGTTAGGGCTAAGGTTAGGGTTAGCGTTAGGGTTAGGGTTAGGGCTAGGGTTAGGGTTAGGGTTACGGCTAGGGTTAGGGTTAGGGTTAGGTTAGGCTTAGGGTTAGGAGTTAGGGTTAGGGTTTCTATTAGGTTAGTTTTAAGGGCTAAGGTTAGTTTTAGGGTTAAGGTTGGGTTAGGGTTAGGATTAGGGTTAGGGTACGACTTAGGGCTAGGGTTAGGGCTAGGGTTAGGGTTAGGGTTAGGGTTAGGGTTTAGGGTTATGGTTAGGGTTAGGGGTTAGGGGTTAGGGGTTAGGCTTAGGGTTAGCGTTACGGTTAGGGGTTAGGGGTTAGGGTTAGGGCTAAGGTTAGGGTTAGGGTTAGGGTTAGGGTTAGGGCTAGGGTTAGGGTTAGGGTTAGGGTTACGGCTAGGGTTAGGGTTAGGGTTAGGTTAGGCTTAGGGTTAGGAGTTAGGGTTAGGGTTTCTATTAGGTTAGTTTTAAGGGCTAAGGTTAGTTTTAGGGTTAAGGTTGGGTTAGGGTTAGGATTAGGGTTAGGGTACGACTTAGGGCTAGGGTTAGGGCTAGGGTTAGGGTTAGGGTTAGGGTTAGGGTTTAGGGTTATGGTTAGGAGTTAGGGGTTAGGGGTTAGGGGTTAGGCTTAGGGTTAGCGTTACGGTTAGGGGTTAGGGGTTAGGGTTAGGGCTAAGGTTAGGGTTAGGGTTAGGGTTAGGGTTAGGGCTAGGGTTAGGGTTAGGGTTAGGGTTACGGCTAGGGTTAGGGTTAGGGTTAGGTTAGGCTTAGGGTTAGGAGTTAGGGTTAGGGTTTCTATTAGGTTAGTTTTAAGGGCTAAGGTTAGTTTTAGGGTTAAGGTTGGGTTAGGGTTAGGATTAGGGTTAGGGTACGACTTAGGGCTAGGGTTAGGGCTAGGGTTAGGGTTAGGGTTAGGGTTAGGGTTTAGGGTTATGGTTAGGGTTAGGGGTTAGGGGTTAGGGGTTAGGCTTAGGGTTAGCGTTACGGTTAGGGGTTAGGGGTTAGGGTTAGGGCTAAGGTTAGGGTTAGGGTTAGGGTTAGGGTTAGGGCTAGGGTTAGGGTTAGGGTTAGGGTTACGGCTAGGGTTAGGGTTAGGGTTAGGTTAGGCTTAGGGTTAGGAGTTAGGGTTAGGGTTTCTATTAGGTTAGTTTTAAGGGCTAAGGTTAGTTTTAGGGTTAAGGTTGGGTTAGGGTTAGGATTAGGGTTAGGGTACGACTTAGGGCTAGGGTTAGGGCTAGGGTTAGGGTTAGGGTTAGGGTTAGGGTTTAGGGTTATGGTTAGGGTTAGGGGTTAGGGGTTAGGGGTTAGGCTTAGGGTTAGCGTTACGGTTAGGGGTTAGGGGTTAGGGTTAGGGCTAAGGTTAGGGTTAGGGTTAGGGTTAGGGTTAGGGCTAGGGTTAGGGTTAGGGTTAGGGTTACGGCTAGGGTTAGGGTTAGGGTTAGGTTAGGCTTAGGGTTAGGAGTTAGGGTTAGGGTTTCTATTAGGTTAGTTTTAAGGGCTAAGGTTAGTTTTAGGGTTAAGGTTGGGTTAGGGTTAGGATTAGGGTTAGGGTACGACTTAGGGCTAGGGTTAGGGCTAGGGTTAGGGTTAGGGTTAGGGTTAGGGTTTAGGGTTATGGTTAGGGTTAGGGGTTAGGGGTTAGGGGTTAGGCTTAGGGTTAGCGTTACGGTTAGGGGTTAGGGGTTAGGGTTAGGGCTAAGGTTAGGGTTAGGGTTAGGGTTAGGGTTAGGGCTAGGGTTAGGGTTAGGGTTAGGGTTACGGCTAGGGTTAGGGTTAGGGTTAGGTTAGGCTTAGGGTTAGGAGTTAGGGTTAGGGTTTCTATTAGGTTAGTTTTAAGGGCTAAGGTTAGTTTTAGGGTTAAGGTTGGGTTAGGGTTAGGATTAGGGTTAGGGTACGACTTAGGGCTAGGGTTAGGGCTAGGGTTAGGGTTAGGGTTAGGGTTAGGGTTTAGGGTTATGGTTAGGGTTAGGGGTTAGGGGTTAGGGGTTAGGCTTAGGGTTAGCGTTACGGTTAGGGGTTAGGGGTTAGGGTTAGGGCTAAGGTTAGGGTTAGGGTTAGGGTTAGGGTTAGGGCTAGGGTTAGGGTTAGGGTTAGGGTTACGGCTAGGGTTAGGGTTAGGGTTAGGTTAGGCTTAGGGTTAGCAGTTAGGGTTAGGGTTTCTATTAGGTTAGTTTTAAGGGCTAAGGTTAGTTTTAGGGTTAAGGTTGGGTTAGGGTTAGGATTAGGGTTAGGGTACGACTTAGGGCTAGGGTTAGGGCTAGGGTTAGGGTTAGGGTTAGGGTTAGGGTTTAGGGTTATGGTTAGGGTTAGGGGTTAGGGGTTAGGGGTTAGGCTTAGGGTTAGCGTTACGGTTAGGGGTTAGGGGTTAGGGTTAGGGCTAAGGTTAGGGTTAGGGTTAGGGTTAGGGTTAGGGCTAGGGTTAGGGTTAGGGTTAGGGTTACGGCTAGGGTTAGGGTTAGGGTTAGGTTAGGCTTAGGGTTAGGAGTTAGGGTTAGGGTTTCTTTTAGGTTAGTTTTAAGGGCTAAGGTTAGTTTTAGGGTTAAGGTTGGGTTAGGGTTAGGATTAGGGTTAGGGTACGACTTAGGGCTAGGGTTAGGGCTAGGGTTAGGGTTAGGGTTAGGGTTAGGGTTTAGGGTTAGGGTTAGGGTTAGGGGTTAGGGGTTAGGGGTTAGGCTTAGGGTTAGCGTTACGGTTAGGGGTTAGGGGTTAGGGTTAGGGCTAAGGTTAGGGTTAGGGTTAGGGTTAGGGTTAGGGCTAGGGTTAGGGTTAGGGTTAGGGTTACGGCTAGGGTTAGGGTTAGGGTTAGGTTAGGCTTAGGGTTAGCAGTTAGGGTTAGGGTTTCTATTAGGTTAGTTTTAAGGGCTAAGGTTAGTTTTAGGGTTAAGGTTGGGTTAGGGTTAGGATTAGGGTTAGGGTACGACTTAGGGCTAGGGTTAGGGCTAGGGTTAGGGTTAGGGTTAGGGTTAGGGTTTAGGGTTATGGTTAGGGTTAGGGGTTAGGGGTTAGGGGTTAGGCTTAGGGTTAGCGTTACGGTTAGGGGTTAGGGGTTAGGGTTAGGGCTAAGGTTAGGGTTAGGGTTAGGGCTAGGGTTAGGGTTAGGGTTAGGGTTACGGCTAGGGTTAGGGTTAGGGTTAGGTTAGGCTTAGGGTTAGGAGTTAGGGTTAGGGTTTCTATTAGGTTAGTTTTAAGGGCTAAGGTTAGTTTTAGGGTTAAGGTTGGGTTAGGGTTAGGATTAGGGTTAGGGTACGACTTAGGGCTAGGGTTAGGGCTAGGGTTAGGGTTAGGGTTAGGGTTAGGGTTTAGGGTTATGGCTAGGGTTAGGGGTTAGGGGTTAGGGGTTAGGCTTAGGGTTAGCGTTACGGTTAGGGGTTAGGGGTTAGGGTTAGGGCTAAGGTTAGGGTTAGGGTTAGGGTTAGGGTTAGGGCTAGGGTTAGGGTTAGGGTTAGGGTTAGGGTTAGGGTTAGGTTAGGCTTAGGGTTAGGAGTTAGGGTTAGGGTTTCTATTAGGTTAGTTTTAAGGGCTAAGGTTAGTTTTAGGGTTAAGGTTGGGTTAGGGTTAGGATTAGGGTTAGGGTACGACTTAGGGCTAGGGTTAGGGCTAG
Source organism: Buteo buteo (assembly GCF_964188355.1). Taxonomy (NCBI): domain Eukaryota; kingdom Metazoa; phylum Chordata; class Aves; order Accipitriformes; family Accipitridae; genus Buteo; species Buteo buteo. The sequence continues at coordinate 64,971 of NW_027439403.1, forward strand.
GGTTAGGGTTAGGGTTAGGGTTAGGGTTTAGGGTTATGGTTAGGGTTAGGGGTTAGGGGTTAGGCTTAGGGTTAGCGTTACGGTTAGGGGTTAGGGGTTAGGGTTAGGGCTAAGGTTAGGGTTAGGGTTAGGGTTAGGGTTAGGGCTAGGGTTAGGGTTAGGGTTAGGGTTACGGCTAGGGTTAGGGTTAGGGTTAGGTTAGGCTTAGGGTTAGGAGTTAGGGTTAGGGTTTCTATTAGGTTAGTTTTAAGGGCTAAGGTTAGTTTTAGGGTTAAGGTTGGGTTAGGGTTAGGATTAGGGTTAGGGTACGACTTAGGGCTAGGGTTAGGGCTAGGGTTAGGGTTAGGGTTAGGGTTTAGGGTTATGGTTAGGGTTAGGGGTTAGGGGTTAGGGGTTAGGCTTAGGGTTAGCGTTACGGTTAGGGGTTAGGGGTTAGGGTTAGGGCTAAGGTTAGGGTTAGGGTTAGGGTTAGGGTTAGGGCTAGGGTTAGGGTTAGGGTTAGGGTTACGGCTAGGGTTAGGGTTAGGGTTAGGTTAGGTTTAGGGTTAGGAGTTAGGGTTAGGGTTTCTATTAGGTTAGTTTTAAGGGCTAAGGTTAGTTTTAGGGTTAAGGTTGGGTTAGGGTTAGGATTAGGGTTAGGGTACGACTTAGGGCTAGGGTTAGGGCTAGGGTTAGGGTTAGGGTTAGGGTTTAGGGTTATGGTTAGGGTTAGGGGTTAGGGGTTAGGGGTTAGGCTTAGGGTTAGCGTTACGGTTAGGGGTTAGGGGTTAGGGTTAGGGCTAAGGTTAGGGTTAGGGTTAGGGTTAGGGTTAGGGCTAGGGTTAGGGTTAGGGTTAGGGTTACGGCTAGGGTTAGGGTTAGGGTTAGGTTAGGCTTAGGGTTAGGAGTTAGGGTTAGGGTTTCTATTAGGTTAGTTTTAAGGGCTAAGGTTAGTTTTAGGGTTAAGGTTGGGTTAGGGTTAGGATTAGGGTTAGGGTACGACTTAGGGCTAGGGTTAGGGCTAGGGTTAGGGTTAGGGTTAGGGTTAGGGTTTAGGGTTATGGTTAGGGTTAGGGGTTAGGGGTTAGGGGTTAGGCTTAGGGTTAGCGTTACGGTTAGGGGTTAGGGGTTAGGGTTAGGGCTAAGGTTAGGGTTAGGGTTAGGGTTAGGGTTAGGGCTAGGGTTAGGGTTAGGGTTAGGGTTACGGCTAGGGTTAGGGTTAGGGTTAGGTTAGGCTTAGGGTTAGGAGTTAGGGTTAGGGTTTCTATTAGGTTAGTTTTAAGGGCTAAGGTTAGTTTTAGGGTTAAGGTTGGGTTAGGGTTAGGATTAGGGTTAGGGTACGACTTAGGGCTAGGGTTAGGGCTAGGGTTAGGGTTAGGGTTAGGGTTAGGGTTTAGGGTTATGGTTAGGGTTAGGGGTTAGGGGTTAGGGGTTAGGCTTAGGGTTAGCGTTACGGTTAGGGGTTAGGGGTTAGGGTTAGGGCTAAGGTTAGGGTTAGGGTTAGGGTTAGGGTTAGGGCTAGGGTTAGGGTTAGGGTTAGGGTTACGGCTAGGGTTAGGGTTAGGGTTAGGTTAGGCTTAGGGTTAGCAGTTAGGGTTAGGGTTTCTATTAGGTTAGTTTTAAGGGCTAAGGTTAGTTTTAGGGTTAAGGTTGGGTTAGGGTTAGGATTAGGGTTAGGGTACGACTTAGGGCTAGGGTTAGGGCTAGGGTTAGGGTTAGGGTTAGGGTTAGGGTTTAGGGTTATGGTTAGGGTTAGGGGTTAGGGGTTAGGGGTTAGGCTTAGGGTTAGCGTTACGGTTAGGGGTTAGGGGTTAGGGTTAGGGCTAAGGTTAGGGTTAGGGTTAGGGTTAGGGTTAGGGCTAGGGTTAGGGTTAGGGTTAGGGTTACGGCTAGGGTTAGGGTTAGGGTTAGGTTAGGCTTAGGGTTAGGAGTTAGGGTTAGGGTTTCTATTAGCTTAGTTTTAAGGGCTAAGGTTAGTTTTAGGGTTAAGGTTGGGTTAGGGTTAGGATTAGGGTTAGGGTACGACTTAGGGCTAGGGTTAGGGCTAGGGTTAGGGTTAGGGTTAGGGTTAGGGTTTAGGGTTATGGTTAGGGTTAGGGGTTAGGGGTTAGGGGTTAGGCTTAGGGTTAGCGTTACGGTTAGGGGTTAGGGGTTAGGGTTAGGGCTAAGGTTAGGGTTAGGGTTAGGGTTAGGGTTAGGGCTAGGGTTAGGGTTAGGGTTAGGGTTACGGCTAGGGTTAGGGTTAGGGTTAGGTTAGGCTTAGGGTTAGGAGTTAGGGTTAGGGTTTCTATTAGGTTAGTTTTAAGGGCTAAGGTTAGTTTTAGGGTTAAGGTTGGGTTAGGGTTAGGATTAGGGTTAGGGTACGACTTAGGGCTAGGGTTAGGGCTAGGGTTAGGGTTAGGGTTAGGGTTAGGGTTTAGGGTTATGGTTAGGGTTAGGGGTTAGGGGTTAGGGGTTAGGCTTAGGGTTAGCGTTACGGTTAGGGGTTAGGGGTTAGGGTTAGGGCTAAGGTTAGGGTTAGGGTTAGGGTTAGGGTTAGGGCTAGGGTTAGGGTTAGGGTTAGGGTTACGGCTAGGGTTAGGGTTAGGGTTAGGTTAGGCTTAGGGTTAGGAGTTAGGGTTAGGGTTTCTATTAGGTTAGTTTTAAGGGCTAAGGTTAGTTTTAGGGTTAAGGTTGGGTTAGGGTTAGGATTAGGGTTAGGGTACGACTTAGGGCTAGGGTTAGGGCTAGGGTTAGGGTTAGGGTTAGGGTTAGGGTTTAGGGTTATGGTTAGGGTTAGGGGTTAGGGGTTAGGGGTTAGGCTTAGGGTTAGCGTTACGGTTAGGGGTTAGGGGTTAGGGTTAGGGCTAAGGTTAGGGTTAGGGTTAGGGTTAGGGTTAGGGCTAGGGTTAGGGTTAGGGTTAGGGTTACGGCTAGGGTTAGGGTTAGGGTTAGGTTAGGCTTAGGGTTAGCAGTTAGGGTTAGGGTTTCTATTAGGTTAGTTTTAAGGGCTAAGGTTAGTTTTAGGGTTAAGGTTGGGTTAGGGTTAGGATTAGGGTTAGGGTACGACTTAGGGCTAGGGTTAGGGCTAGGGTTAGGGTTAGGGTTAGGGTTAGGGTTTAGGGTTATGGTTAGGGTTAGGGGTTAGGGGTTAGGGGTTAGGCTTAGGGTTAGCGTTACGGTTAGGGGTTAGGGGTTAGGGTTAGGGCTAAGGTTAGGGTTAGGGTTAGGGTTAGGGTTAGGGCTAGGGTTAGGGTTAGGGTTAGGGTTACGGCTAGGGTTAGGGTTAGGGTTAGGTTAGGCTTAGGGTTAGGAGTTAGGGTTAGGGTTTCTATTAGGTTAGTTTTAAGGGCTAAGGTTAGTTTTAGGGTTAAGGTTGGGTTAGGGTTAGGATTAGGGTTAGGGTACGACTTAGGGCTAGGGTTAGGGCTAGGGTTAGGGTTAGGGTTAGGGTTAGGGTTTAGGGTTATGGTTAGGGTTAGGGGTTAGGGGTTAGGGGTTAGGCTTAGGGTTAGCGTTACGGTTAGGGGTTAGGGGTTAGGGTTAGGGCTAAGGTTAGGGTTAGGGTTAGGGCTAGGGTTAGGGTTAGGGTTAGGGTTACGGCTAGGGTTAGGGTTAGGGTTAGGTTAGGCTTAGGGTTAGGAGTTAGGGTTAGGGTTTCTATTAGGTTAGTTTTAAGGGCTAAGGTTAGTTTTAGGGTTAAGGTTGGGTTAGGGTTAGGTTAGGCTTAGGGTTAGGAGTTAGGGTTAGGGTTTCTATTAGGTTAGTTTTAAGGGCTAAGGTTAGTTTTAGGGTTAAGGTTGGGTTAGGGTTAGGATTAGGGTTAGGGTACGACTTAGGGCTAGGGTTAGGGCTAGGGTTAGGGTTAGGGTTAGGGTTAGGGTTTAGGGTTATGGTTAGGGTTAGGGGTTAGGGGTTAGGGGTTAGGCTTAGGGTTAGCGTTACGGTTAGGGGTTAGGGGTTAGGGTTAGGGCTAAGGTTAGGGTTAGGGTTAGGGTTAGGGTTAGGGCTAGGGTTAGGGTTAGGGTTAGGGTTACGGCTAGGGTTAGGGTTAGGGTTAGGTTAGGCTTAGGGTTAGGAGTTAGGGTTAGGGTTTCTATTAGGTTAGTTTTAAGGGCTAAGGTTAGTTTTAGGGTTAAGGTTGGGTTAGGGTTAGGATTAGGGTTAGGGTACGACTTAGGGCTAGGGTTAGGGCTAGGGTTAGGGTTAGGGTTAGGGTTAGGGTTTAGGGTTATGGTTAGGGTTAGGGGTTAGGGGTTAGGGGTTAGGCTTAGGGTTAGCGTTACGGTTAGGGGTTAGGGGTTAGGGTTAGGGCTAAGGTTAGGGTTAGGGTTAGGGTTAGGGTTAGGGCTAGGGTTAGGGTTAGGGTTAGGGTTACGGCTAGGGTTAGGGTTAGGGTTAGGTTAGGCTTAGGGTTAGGAGTTAGGGTTAGGGTTTCTATTAGGTTAGTTTTAAGGGCTAAGGTTAGTTTTAGGGTTAAGGTTGGGTTAGGGTTAGGATTAGGGTTAGGGTACGACTTAGGTCTAGGGTTAGGGCTAGGGTTAGGGTTAGGGTTAGGGTTAGGGTTTAGGGTTATGGTTAGGGTTAGGGGTTAGGGGTTAGGGGTTAGGCTTAGGGTTAGCATTACGGTTAGGGGTTAGGGGTTAGGGTTAGGGCTAAGGTTAGGGTTAGGGTTAGGGTTAGGGTTAGGGCTAGGGTTAGGGTTAGGGTTAGGGTTATGGCTAGGGTTAGGTTTAGGGTTAGGTTAGGCTTAGGGTTAGGAGTTAGGGTTAGGGTTTCTATTAGGTTAGTTTTAAGGGCTAAGGTTAGTTTTAGGGTTAAGGTTGGGTTAGGGTTAGGATTAGGGTTAGGGTACGACTTAGGGCTAGGGTTAGGGCTAGGGTTAGGGTTAGGGTTAGGGTTAGGGTTTAGGGTTATGGTTAGGGTTAGGGGTTAGGGGTTAGGGGTTAGGCTTAGGGTTAGCGTTACGGTTAGGGGTTAGGGGTTAGGGTTAGGGCTAAGGTTAGGGTTAGGGTTAGGGTTAGGGTTAGGGCTAGGGTTAGGGTTAGGGTTACGGCTAGGGTTAGGGTTAGGGTTAGGTTAGGCTTAGGGTTAGGAGTTAGGGTTAGGGTTTCTATTAGGTTAGTTTTAAGGGCTAAGGTTAGTTTTAGGGTTAAGGTTGGGTTAGGGTTAGGATTAGGGTTAGGGTACGACTTAGGGCTAGGGTTAGGGCTAGGGTTAGGGTTAGGGTTAGGGTTAGGGTTTAGGGTTATGGTTAGGGTTAGGGGTTAGGGGTTAGGGGTTAGGCTTAGGGTTAGCGTTACGGTTAGGGGTTAGGGGTTAGGGTTAGGGCTAAGGTTAGGGTTAGGGTTAGGGTTAGGGTTAGGGCTAGGGTTAGGGTTAGGGTTAGGGTTACGGCTAGGGTTAGGGTTAGGGTTAGGTTAGGCTTAGGGTTAGGAGTTAGGGTTAGGGTTTCTATTAGGTTAGTTTTAAGGGCTAAGGTTAGTTTTAGGGTTAAGGTTGGGTTAGGGTTAGGATTAGGGTTAGGGTACGACTTAGGGCTAGGGTTAGGGCTAGGGTTAGGGTTAGGGTTAGGGTTAGGGTTTAGGGTTATGGTTAGGGTTAGGGGTTAGGGGTTAGGGGTTAGGCTTAGGGTTAGCGTTACGGTTAGGGGTTAGGGGTTAGGGTTAGGGCTAAGGTTAGGGTTAGGGTTAGGGTTAGGGTTAGGGCTAGGGTTAGGGTTAGGGTTAGGGTTACGGCTAGGGTTAGGGTTAGGGTTAGGTTAGGCTTAGGGTTAGGAGTTAGGGTTAGGGTTTCTATTAGGTTAGTTTTAAGGGCTAAGGTTAGTTTTAGGGTTAAGGTTGGGTTAGGGTTAGGATTAGGGTTAGGGTACGACTTAGGGCTAGGGTTAGGGCTAGGGTTAGGGTTACGGTTAGGGTTAGGGTTTAGGGTTATGGTTAGGGTTAGGGGTTAGGGGTTAGGGGTTAGGCTTAGGGTTAGCGTTACGGTTAGGGGTTAGGGGTTAGGGTTAGGGCTAAGGTTAGGGTTAGGGTTAGGGTTAGGGTTAGGGCTAGGGTTAGGGTTAGGGTTAGGGTTACGGCTAGGGTTAGGGTTAGGGTTAGGTTAGGCTTAGGGTTAGGAGTTAGGGTTAGGGTTTCTATTAGGTTAGTTTTAAGGGCTAAGGTTAGTTTTAGGGTTAAGGTTGGGTTAGGGTTAGGATTAGGGTTAGGGTACGACTTAGGGCTAGGGTTAGGGCTAGGGTTAGGGTTAGGGTTAGGGTTAGGGTTTAGGGTTATGGTTAGGGTTAGGGGTTAGGGGTTAGGGGTTAGGCTTAGGGTTAGCGTTACGGTTAGGGGTTAGGGGTTAGGGTTAGGGCTAAGGTTAGGGTTAGGGTTAGGGTTAGGGTTAGGGCTAGGGTTAGGGTTAGGGTTAGGGTTACGGCTAGGGTTAGGGTTAGGGTTAGGTTAGGCTTAGGGTTAGGAGTTAGGGTTAGGGTTTCTATTAGGTTAGTTTTAAGGGCTAAGGTTAGTTTTAGGGTTAAGGTTGGGTTAGGGTTAGGATTAGGGCTAGGGTACGACTTAGGGCTAGGGTTAGGGCTAGGGTTAGGGTTAGGGTTAGGGTTAGGGTTTAGGGTTATGGTTAGGGTTAGGGGTTAGGGGTTAGGGGTTAGGCTTAGGGTTAGCGTTACGGTTAGGGGTTAGGGGTTAGGGTTAGGGCTAAGGTTAGGGTTAGGGTTAGGGTTAGGGTTAGGGCTAGGGTTAGGGTTAGGGTTAGGGTTACGGCTAGGGTTAGGGTTAGGGTTAGGTTAGGCTTAGGGTTAGGAGTTAGGGTTAGGGTTTCTATTAGGTTAGTTTTAAGGGCTAAGGTTAGTTTTAGGGTTAAGGTTGGGTTAGGGTTAGGATTAGGGTTAGGGTACGACTTAGGGCTAGGGTTAGGGCTAGGGTTAGGGTTAGGGTTAGGGTTAGGGTTTAGGGTTATGGTTAGGGTTAGGGGTTAGGGGTTAGGGGTTAGGCTTAGGGTTAGCGTTACGGTTAGGGGTTAGGGGTTAGGGTTAGGGCTAAGGTTAGGGTTAGGGTTAGGGTTAGGGTTAGGGCTAGGGTTAGGGTTAGCGTTAGGGTTACGGCTAGGGTTAGGGTTAGGGTTAGGTTAGGCTTAGGGTTAGGAGTTAGGGTTAGGGTTTCTATTAGGTTAGTTTTAAGGGCTAAGGTTAGTTTTAGGGTTAAGGTTGGGTTAGGGTTAGGATTAGGGTTAGGGTACGACTTAGGGCTAGGGTTAGGGCTAGGGTTAGGGTTAGGGTTAGGGTTAGGGTTTAGGGTTATGGTTAGGGTTAGGGGTTAGGGGTTAGGGGTTAGGCTTAGGGTTAGCGTTACGGTTAGGGGTTAGGGGTTAGGGTTAGGGCTAAGGTTAGGGTTAGGGTTAGGGTTAGGGTTAGGGCTAGGGTTAGGGTTAGGGTTAGGGTTACGGCTAGGGTTAGGGTTAGGGTTAGGTTAGGCTTAGGGTTAGGAGTTAGGGTTAGGGTTTCTATTAGGTTAGTTTTAAGGGCTAAGGTTAGTTTTAGGGTTAAGGTTGGGTTAGGGTTAGGATTAGGGTTAGGGTACGACTTAGGGCTAGGGTTAGGGCTAGGGTTAGGGTTACGGTTAGGGTTAGGGTTTAGGGTTATGGTTAGGGTTAGGGGTTAGGGGTTAGGGGTTAGGCTTAGGGTTAGCGTTACGGTTAGGGGTTAGGGGTTAGGGTTAGGGCTAAGGTTAGGGTTAGGGTTAGGGTTAGGGTTAGGGCTAGGGTTAGGGTTAGGGTTAGGGTTACGGCTAGGGTTAGGGTTAGGGTTAGGTTAGGCTTAGGGTTAGGAGTTAGGGTTAGGGTTTCTATTAGGTTAGTTTTAAGGGCTAAGGTTAGTTTTAGGGTTAAGGTTGGGTTAGGGTTAGGATTAGGGTTAGGGTACGACTTAGGGCTAGGGTTAGGGCTAGGGTTAGGGTTAGGGTTAGGGTTAGGGTTTAGGGTTATGGTTAGGGTTAGGGGTTAGGGGTTAGGGGTTAGGCTTAGGGTTAGCGTTACGGTTAGGGGTTAGGGGTTAGGGTTAGGGCTAAGGTTAGGGTTAGGGTTAGGGTTAGGGTTAGGGCTAGGGTTAGGGTTAGGGTTAGGGTTACGGCTAGGGTTAGGGTTAGGGTTAGGTTAGGCTTAGGGTTAGGAGTTAGGGTTAGGGTTTCTATTAGGTTAGTTTTAAGGGCTAAGGTTAGTTTTAGGGTTAAGGTTGGGTTAGGGTTAGGATTAGGGTTAGGGTACGACTTAGGGCTAGGGTTAGGGCTAGGGTTAGGGTTAGGGTTAGGGTTAGGGTTTAGGGTTATGGTTAGGGTTAGGGGTTAGGGGTTAGGGGTTAGGCTTAGGGTTAGCGTTACGGTTAGGGGTTAGGGGTTAGGGTTAGGGCTAAGGTTAGGGTTAGGGTTAGGGTTAGGGTTAGGGCTAGGGTTAGGGTTAGGGTTAGGGTTACGGCTAGGGTTAGGGTTAGGGTTAGGTTAGGCTTAGGGTTAGGAGTTAGGGTTAGGGTTTCTATTAGGTTAGTTTTAAGGGCTAAGGTTAGTTTTAGGGTTAAGGTTGGGTTAGGGTTAGGATTAGGGTTAGGGTACGACTTAGGGCTAGGGTTAGGGATAGGGTTAGGGTTAGGGTTAGGGTTAGGGTTTAGGGTTATGGTTAGGGTTAGGGGTTAGGGGTTAGGGGTTAGGCTTAGGGTTAGCGTTACGGTTAGGGGTTAGGGGTTAGGGTTAGGGCTAAGGTTAGGGTTAGGGTTAGGGTTAGGGTTAGGGCTAGGGTTAGGGTTAGGGTTAGGGTTACGGCTAGGGTTAGGGTTAGGGTTAGGTTAGGCTTAGGGTTAGGAGTTAGGGTTAGGGTTTCTATTAGGTTAGTTTTAAGGGCTAAGGTTAGTTTTAGGGTTAAGGTTGGGTTAGGGTTAGGATTAGGGTTAGGGTACGACTTAGGGCTAGGGTTAGGGCTAGGGTTAGGGTTAGGGTTAGGGTTAGGGTTTAGGGTTATGGTTAGGGTTAGGGGTTAGGGGTTAGGGGTTAGGCTTAGGGTTAGCGTTACGGTTAGGGGTTAGGGGTTAGGGTTAGGGCTAAGGTTAGGGTTAGGGTTAGGGCTAGGGTTAGGGTTAGGGTTAGGGTTACGGCTAGGGTTAGGGTTAGGGTTAGGTTAGGCTTAGGGTTAGGAGTTAGGGTTAGGGTTTCTATTAGGTTAGTTTTAAGGGCTAAGGTTAGTTTTAGGGTTAAGGTTGGGTTAGGGTTAGGATTAGGGTTAGGGTACGACTTAGGGCTAGGGTTAGGGCTAGGGTTAGGGTTAGGGTTAGGGTTAGGGTTTAGGGTTATGGTTAGGGTTAGGGGTTAGGGGTTAGGGGTTAGGCTTAGGGTTAGCGTTACGGTTAGGGGTTAGGGGTTAGGGTTAGGGCTAAGGTTAGGGTTAGGGTTAGGGTTAGGGTTAGGGCTAGGGTTAGGGTTAGGGTTAGGGTTACGGCTAGGGTTAGGGTTAGGGTTAGGTTAGGCTTAGGGTTAGGAGTTAGGGTTAGGGTTTCTATTAGGTTAGTTTTAAGGGCTAAGGTTAGTTTTAGGGTTAAGGTTGGGTTAGGGTTAGGATTAGGGTTAGGGTACGACTTAGGTCTAGGGTTAGGGCTAGGGTTAGGGTTAGGGTTAGGGTTAGGGTTTAGGGTTATGGTTAGGGTTAGGGGTTAGGGGTTAGGGGTTAGGCTTAGGGTTAGCGTTACGGTTAGGGGTTAGGGGTTAGGGTTAGGGCTAAGGTTAGGGTTAGGGTTAGGGTTAGGGTTAGGGCTAGGGTTAGGGTTAGGGTTAGGGTTATGGCTAGGGTTAGGTTTAGGGTTAGGTTAGGCTTAGGGTTAGGAGTTAGGGTTAGGGTTTCTATTAGGTTAGTTTTAAGGGCTAAGGTTAGTTTTAGGGTTAAGGTTGGGTTAGGGTTAGGATTAGGGTTAGGGTACGACTTAGGGCTAGGGTTAGGGCTAGGGTTAGGGTTAGGGTTAGGGTTAGGGTTAGGGTTTAGGGTTATGGTTAGGGTTAGGGGTTAGGGGTTAGGGGTTAGGCTTAGGGTTAGCGTTACGGTTAGGGGTTAGGGGTTAGGGTTAGGGCTAAGGTTAGGGTTAGGGTTAGGGTTAGGGTTAGGGCTAGGGTTAGGGTTAGGGTTACGGCTAGGGTTAGGGTTAGGGTTAGGTTAGGCTTAGGGTTAGGAGTTAGGGTTAGGGTTTCTATTAGGTTAGTTTTAAGGGCTAAGGTTAGTTTTAGGGTTAAGGTTGGGTTAGGGTTAGGATTAGGGTTAGGGTACGACTTAGGGCTAGGGTTAGGGCTAGGGTTAGGGTTAGGGTTAGGGTTAGGGTTTAGGGTTATGGTTAGGGTTAGGGGTTAGGGGTTAGGGGTTAGGCTTAGGGTTAGCGTTACGGTTAGGGGTTAGGGGTTAGGGTTAGGGCTAAGGTTAGGGTTAGGGTTAGGGTTAGGGTTAGGGCTAGGGTTAGGGTTAGGGTTAGGGTTACGGCTAGGGTTAGGGTTAGGGTTAGGTTAGGCTTAGGGTTAGGAGTTAGGGTTAGGGTTTCTATTAGGTTAGTTTTAAGGGCTAAGGTTAGTTTTAGGGTTAAGGTTGGGTTAGGGTTAGGATTAGGGTTAGGGTACGACTTAGGGCTAGGTTTAGGGCTAGGGTTAGGGTTAGGGTTAGGGTTAGGGTTTAGGGTTATGGTTAGGGTTAGGGGTTAGGGGTTAGGGGTTAGGCTTAGGGTTAGCGTTACGGTTAGGGGTTAGGGGTTAGGGTTAGGGCTAAGGTTAGGGTTAGGGTTAGGGTTAGGGTTAGGGCTAGGGTTAGGGTTAGGGTTAGGGTTACGGCTAGGGTTAGGGTTAGGGTTAGGTTAGGCTTAGGGTTAGGAGTTAGGGTTAGGGTTTCTATTAGGTTAGTTTTAAGGGCTAAGGTTAGTTTTAGGGTTAAGGTTGGGTTAGGGTTAGGATTAGGGTTAGGGTACGACTTAGGGCTAGGGTTAGGGCTAGGGTTAGGGTTAGGGTTAGGGTTAGGGTTTAGGGTTATGGTTAGGGTTAGGGGTTAGGGGTTAGGGGTTAGGCTTAGGGTTAGCGTTACGGTTAGGGGTTAGGGGTTAGGGTTAGGGCTAAGGTTAGGGTTAGGGTTAGGGTTAAGCTTAGGGCTAGGGTTAGGGTTAGGGTTAGGGTTACGGCTAGGGTTAGGGTTAGGGTTAGGTTAGGCTTAGGGTTAGGAGTTAGGGTTAGGGTTTCTATTAGGTTAGTTTTAAGGGCTAAGGTTAGTTTTAGGGTTAAGGTTGGGTTAGGGTTAGGATTAGGGTTAGGGTACGACTTAGGGCTAGGGTTAGGGCTAGGGTTAGGGTTAGGGTTTAGGGTTATGGTTAGGGTTAGGGGTTAGGGGTTAGGGGTTAGGCTTAGGGTTAGCGTTACGGTTAGGGGTTAGGGGTTAGGGTTAGGGCTAAGGTTAGGGTTAGGGTTAGGGTTAGGGTTAGGGCTAGGGTTAGGGTTAGGGTTAGGGTTACGGCTAGGGTTAGGGTTAGGGTTACGGCTAGGGTTAGGGTTAGGGTTAGGTTAGGCTTAGGGTTAGGAGTTAGGGTTAGGGTTTCTATTAGGTTAGTTTTAAGGGCTAAGGTTAGTTTTAGGGTTAAGGTTGGGTTAGGGTTAGGATTAGGGTTAGGGTACGACTTAGGGCTAGGGTTAGGGCTAGGGTTAGGGTTAGGGTTAGGGTTAGGGTTTAGGGTTATGGTTAGGGTTAGGGGTTAGGGGTTAGGGGTTAGGCTTAGGTTAGCGTTACGGTTAGGGGTTAGGGGTTAGGGTTAGGGCTAAGGTTAGGGTTAGGGTTAGGGTTAGGGTTAGGGCTAGGGTTAGGGTTAGGGTTAGGGTTACGGCTAGGGTTAGGGTTAGGGTTAGGTTAGGCTTAGGGTTAGGAGTTAGGGTTAGGGTTTCTATTAGGTTAGTTTTAAGGGCTAAGGTTAGTTTTAGGGTTAAGGTTGGGTTAGGGTTAGGATTAGGGTTAGGGTACGACTTAGGTCTAGGGTTAGGGCTAGGGTTAGGGTTAGGGTTAGGGTTAGGGTTTAGGGTTATGGTTAGGGTTAGGGGTTAGGGGTTAGGGGTTAGGCTTAGGGTTAGCGTTACGGTTAGGGGTTAGGGGTTAGGGTTAGGGCTAAGGTTAGGGTTAGGGTTAGGGTTAGGGTTAGGGCTAGGGTTAGGGTTAGGGCTAGGGTTAGGGTTAGGGTTAGGGTTACGGCTAGGGTTAGGGTTAGGGTTAGGTTAGGCTTAGGGTTAGGAGTTAGGGTTAGGGTTTCTATTAGGTTAGTTTTAAGGGCTAAGGTTAGTTTTAGGGTTAAGGTTGGGTTAGGGTTAGGATTAGGGTTAGGGTACGACTTAGGGCTAGGGTTAGGGCTAGGGTTAGGGTTAGGGTTAGGGTTAGGGTTTAGGGTTATGGTTAGGGTTAGGGGTTAGGGGTTAGGGGTTAGGCTTAGGGTTAGCGCTACGGTTAGGGGTTAGGGGTTAGGGTTAGGGCTAAGGTTAGGGTTAGGGTTAGGGTTAGGGTTAGGGCTAGGGTTAGGGTTAGGGTTAGGGTTACGGCTAGGGTTAGGGTTAGGGTTAGGTTAGGCTTAGGGTTAGGAGTTAGGGTTAGGGTTTCTATTAGGTTAGTTTTAAGGGCTAAGGTTAGTTTTAGGGTTAAGGTTGGGTTAGGGTTAGGATTAGGGTTAGGGTACGACTTAGGGCTAGGGTTAGGGCTAGGGTTAGGGTTAGGGTTAGGGTTAGGGTTTAGGGTTATGGTTAGGGTTAGGGGTTAGGGGTTAGGGGTTAGGCTTAGGGTTAGCGTTACGGTTAGGGGTTAGGGGTTAGGGTTAGGGCTAAGGTTAGGGTTAGGGTTAGGGTTAGGGTTAGGGCTAGGGTTAGGGTTAGGGTTAGGGTTACGGCTAGGGTTAGGGTTAGGGTTACGTTAGGCTTAGGGTTAGGAGTTAGGGTTAGGGTTTCTATTAGGTTAGTTTTAAGGGCTAAGGTTAGTTTTAGGGTTAAGGTTGGGTTAGGGTTAGGATTAGGGTTAGGGTACGACTTAGGGCTAGGGTTAGGGCTAGGGTTAGGGTTAGGGTTAGGGTTAGGGTTTAGGGTTATGGTTAGGGTTAGGGGTTAGGGGTTAGGGGTTAGGCTTAGGGTTAGCGTTACGGTTAGGGGTTAGGGGTTAGGGTTAGGGCTAAGGTTAGGGTTAGGGTTAGGGTTAGGGTTAGGGTTAGGGTTACGGCTAGGGTTAGGGTTAGGGTTAGGTTAGGCTTAGGGTTAGGACTTAGGGTTAGGGTTTCTATTAGGTTAGTTTTAAGGGCTAAGGTTAGTTTTAGGGTTAAGGTTGGGTTAGGGTTAGGATTAGGGTTAGGGTACGACTTAGGGCTAGGGTTAGGGCTAGGGTTAGGGTTAGGGTTAGGGTTAGGGTTTAGGGTTATGGTTAGGGTTAGGGGTTAGGGGTTAGGGGTTAGGCTTAGGGTTAGCGTTACGGTTAGGGGTTAGGGGTTAGGGTTAGGGCTAAGGTTAGGGTTAGGGTTAGGGTTAAGCTTAGGGCTAGGGTTAGGGTTAGGGTTAGGGTTACGGCTAGGGTTAGGGTTAGGGTTAGGTTAGGCTTAGGGTTAGGAGTTAGGGTTAGGGTTTCTATTAGGTTAGTTTTAAGGGCTAAGGTTAGTTTTAGGGTTAAGGTTGGGTTAGGGTTAGGATTAGGGTTAGGGTACGACTTAGGTCAAGGTGGCTAGGGTTAGGGCTAGGGTTAGGGTTAGGGTTTAGGGTTATGGTTAGGGTTAGGGGTTAGGGGTTAGGGGTTAGGCTTAGGGTTAGCGTTACGGTTAGGGGTTAGGGGTTAGGGTTAGGGCTAAGGTTAGGGTTAGGGTTAGGGTTAGGGTTAGGGCTAGGGTTAGGGTTAGGGTTAGGGTTACGGCTAGGGTTAGGGTTAGGGTTAGGTTAGGCTTAGGGTTAGGAGTTAGGGTTAGGGTTTCTATTAGGTTAGTTTTAAGGGCTAAGGTTAGTTTTAGGGTTAAGGTTGGGTTAGGGTTAGGATTAGGGTTAGGGTACGACTTAGGGCTAGGGTTAGGGCTAGGGTTAGGGTTAGGGTTAGGGTTAGGGTTTAGGGTTATGGTTAGGGTTAGGGGTTAGGGGTTAGGGGTTAGGCTTAGGGTTAGCGTTACGGTTAGGGGTTAGGGGTTAGGGTTAGGGCTAAGGTTAGGGTTAGGGTTAGGGTTAGGGTTAGGGCTAGGGTTAGGGTTAGGGTTAGGGTTACGGCTAGGGTTAGGGTTAGGGTTAGGTTAGGCTTAGGGTTAGGAGTTAGGGTTAGGGTTTCTATTAGGTTAGTTTTAAGGGCTAAGGTTAGTTTTAGGGTTAAGGTTGGGTTAGGGTTAGGATTAGGGTTAGGGTACGACTTAGGGCTAGGGTTAGGGCTAGGGTTAGGGTTAGGGTTAGGGTTAGGGTTTAGGGTTATGGTTAGGGTTAGGGGTTAGGGGTTAGGGGTTAGGCTTAGGGTTAGCGTTACGGTTAGGGGTTAGGGGTTAGGGTTAGGGCTAAGGTTAGGGTTAGGGTTAGGGTTAGGGGCTAGGGTTAGGGTTAGGGTTAGGGTTACGGCTAGGGTTAGGGTTAGGGTTAGGTTAGGCTTAGGGTTAGGAGTTAGGGTTAGGGTTTCTATTAGGTTAGTTTTAAGGGCTAAGGTTAGTTTTAGGGTTAAGGTTGGGTTAGGGTTAGGATTAGGGTTAGGGTACGACTTAGGGCTAGGGTTAGGGCTAGGGTTAGGGTTAGGGTTAGGGTTAGGGTTTAGGGTTATGGTTAGGGTTAGGGGTTAGGGGTTAGGGGTTAGGCTTAGGGTTAGCGTTACGGTTAGGGGTTAGGGGTTAGGGTTAGGGCTAAGGTTAGGGTTAGGGTTAGGGTTAGGGTTAGGGCTAGGGTTAGGGTTAGGGTTAGGGTTACGGCTAGGGTTAGGGTTAGGGTTAGGTTAGGCTTAGGGTTAGGAGTTAGGGTTAGGGTTTCTATTAGGTTAGTTTTAAGGGCTAAGGTTAGTTTTAGGGTTAAGGTTGGGTTAGGGTTAGGATTAGGGTTAGGGTACGACTTAGGGCTAGGGTTAGGGCTAGGGTTAGGGTTAGGGTTAGGGTTAGGGTTTAGGGTTATGGTTAGGGTTAGGGGTTAGGGGTTAGGGGTTAGGCTTAGGGTTAGCGTTACGGTTAGGGGTTAGGGGTTAGGGTTAGGGCTAAGGTTAGGGTTAGGGTTAGGGTTAGGGTTAGGGCTAGGGTTAGGGTTAGGGTTAGGGTTACGGCTAGGGTTAGGGTTAGGGTTAGGTTAGGCTTAGGGTTAGGAGTTAGGGTTAGGGTTTCTATTAGGTTAGTTTTAAGGGCTAAGGTTAGTTTTAGGGTTAAGGTTGGGTTAGGGTTAGGATTAGGGTTAGGGTACGACTTAGGGCTAGGGTTAGGGCTAGGGTTAGGGTTAGGGTTAGGGTTAGGGTTTAGGGTTATGGTTAGGGTTAGGGGTTAGGGGTTAGGGGTTAGGCTTAGGGTTAGCGTTACGGTTAGGGGTTAGGGGTTAGGGTTAGGGCTAAGGTTAGGGTTAGGGTTAGGGTTAGGGTTAGGGCTAGGGTTAGGGTTAGGGTTAGGGTTACGGCTAGGGTTAGGGTTAGGGTTAGGTTAGGCTTAGGGTTAGGAGTTAGGGTTAGGGTTTCTATTAGGTTAGTTTTAAGGGCTAAGGTTAGTTTTAGGGTTAAGGTTGGGTTAGGGTTAGGATTAGGGTTAGGGTACGACTTAGGGCTAGGGTTAGGGCTAGGGTTAGGGTTAGGGTTAGGGTTAGGGTTTAGGGTTATGGTTAGGGTTAGGGGTTAGGGGTTAGGGGTTAGGCTTAGGGTTAGCGTTACGGTTAGGGGTTAGGGGTTAGGGTTAGGGCTAAGGTTAGGGTTAGGGTTAGGGTTAGGGTTAGGGCTAGGGTTAGGGTTAGGGTTAGGGTTACGGCTAGGGTTAGGGTTAGGGTTAGGTTAGGCTTAGGGTTAGGAGTTAGGGTTAGGGTTTCTATTAGGTTAGTTTTAAGGGCTAAGGTTAGTTTTAGGGTTAAGGTTGGGTTAGGGTTAGGATTAGGGTTAGGGTACGACTTAGGGCTAGGGTTAGGGCTAGGGTTAGGGTTAGGGTTAGGGTTAGGGTTTAGGGTTATGGTTAGGGTTAGGGGTTAGGGGTTAGGGGTTAGGCTTAGGGTTAGCGTTACGGTTAGGGGTTAGGGGTTAGGGTTAGGGCTAAGGTTAGGGTTAGGGTTAGGGTTTAGGGTTATGGTTAGGGTTAGGGGTTAGGGGTTAGGGGTTAGGCTTAGGGTTAGCGTTACGGTTAGGGGTTAGGGGTTAGGGTTAGGGCTAAGGTTAGGGTTAGGGTTAGGGTTAGGGTTAGGGCTAGGGTTAGGGTTAGGGTTAGGGTTACGGCTAGGGTTAGGGTTAGGGTTAGGTTAGGCTTAGGGTTAGGAGTTAGGGTTAGGGTTTCTATTAGGTTAGTTTTAAGGGCTAAGGTTAGTTTTAGGGTTAAGGTTGGGTTAGGGTTAGGATTAGGGTTAGGGTACGACTTAGGGCTAGGGTTAGGGCTAGGGTTAGGGTTAGGGTTAGGGTTAGGGTTTAGGGTTATGGTTAGGGTTAGGGGTTAGGGGTTAGGGGTTAGGCTTAGGGTTAGCGTTACGGTTAGGGGTTAGGGGTTAGGGTTAGGGCTAAGGTTAGGGTTAGGGTTAGGGTTAGGGTTAGGGCTAGGGTTAGGGTTAGGGTTAGGGTTACGGCTAGGGTTAGGGTTAGGGTTAGGTTAGGCTTAGGGTTAGGAGTTAGGGTTAGGGTTTCTATTAGGTTAGTTTTAAGGGCTAAGGTTAGTTTTAGGGTTAAGGTTGGGTTAGGGTTAGGATTAGGGTTAGGGTACGACTTAGGGCTAGGGTTAGGGCTAGGGTTAGGGTTAGGGTTAGGGTTAGGGTTTAGGGTTATGGTTAGGGTTAGGGGTTAGGGGTTAGGGGTTAGGCTTAGGGTTAGCGTTACGGTTAGGGGTTAGGGGTTAGGGTTAGGGCTAAGGTTAGGGTTAGGGTTAGGGTTAGGGTTAGGGCTAGGGTTAGGGTTAGGGTTAGGGTTACGGCTAGGGTTAGGGTTAGGGTTAGGTTAGGCTTAGGGTTAGGAGTTAGGGTTAGGGTTTCTATTAGGTTAGTTTTAAGGGCTAAGGTTAGTTTTAGGGTTAAGGTTGGGTTAGGGTTAGGATTAGGGTTAGGGTACGACTTAGGGCTAGGGTTAGGGCTAGGGTTAGGGTTAGGGTTAGGGTTAGGGTTTAGGGTTATGGTTAGGGTTAGGGGTTAGGGGTTAGGGGTTAGGCTTAGGGTTAGCGTTACGGTTAGGGGTTAGGGGTTAGGGTTAGGGCTAAGGTTAGGGTTAGGGTTAGGGTTAGGGTTAGGGCTAGGGTTAGGGTTAGGGTTAGGGTTACGGCTAGGGTTAGGGTTAGGGTTAGGTTAGGCTTAGGGTTAGGAGTTAGGGTTAGGGTTTCTATTAGGTTAGTTTTAAGGGCTAAGGTTAGTTTTAGGGTTAAGGTTGGGTTAGGGTTAGGATTAGGGTTAGGGTACGACTTAGGGCTAGGGTTAGGGCTAGGGTTAGGGTTAGGGTTAGGGTTAGGGTTTAGGGTTATGGTTAGGGTTAGGGGTTAGGGGTTAGGGGTTAGGCTTAGGGTTAGCGTTACGGTTAGGGGTTAGGGGTTAGGGTTAGGGCTAAGGTTAGGGTTAGGGTTAGGGTTAGGGTTAGGGCTAGGGTTAGGGTTAGGGTTAGGGTTACGGCTAGGGTTAGGGTTAGGGTTAGGTTAGGCTTAGGGTTAGGAGTTAGGGTTAGGGTTTCTATTAGGTTAGTTTTAAGGGCTAAGGTTAGTTTTAGGGTTAAGGTTGGGTTAGGGTTAGGATTAGGGTTAGGGTACGACTTAGGGCTAGGGTTAGGGCTAGGGTTAGGGTTAGGGTTAGGGTTAGGGTTTAGGGTTATGGTTAGGGTTAGGGGTTAGGGGTTAGGGGTTAGGCTTAGGGTTAGCGTTACGGTTAGGGGTTAGGGGTTAGGGTTAGGGCTAAGGTTAGGGTTAGGGTTAGGGTTAGGGTTAGGGCTAGGGTTAGGGTTAGGGTTAGGGTTACGGCTAGGGTTAGGGTTAGGGTTAGGTTAGGCTTAGGGTTAGGAGTTAGGGTTAGGGTTTCTATTAGGTTAGTTTTAAGGGCTAAGGTTAGTTTTAGGGTTAAGGTTGGGTTAGGGTTAGGATTAGGGTTAGGGTACGACTTAGGGCTAGGGTTAGGGCTAGGGTTAGGGTTAGGGTTAGGGTTAGGGTTTAGGGTTATGGTTAGGGTTAGGGGTTAGGGGTTAGGGGTTAGGCTTAGGGTTAGCGTTACGGTTAGGGGTTAGGGGTTAGGGTTAGGGCTAAGGTTAGGGTTAGGGTTAGGGTTAGGGTTAGGGCTAGGGTTAGGGTTAGGGTTAGGGTTACGGCTAGGGTTAGGGTTAGGGTTAGGTTAGGCTTAGGGTTAGGAGTTAGGGTTAGGGTTTCTATTAGGTTAGTTTTAAGGGCTAAGGTTAGTTTTAGGGTTAAGGTTGGGTTAGGGTTAGGATTAGGGTTAGGGTACGACTTAGGGCTAGGGTTAGGGCTAGGGTTAGGGTTAGGGTTAGGGTTAGGGTTTAGGGTTATGGTTAGGGTTAGGGGTTAGGGGTTAGGGGTTAGGCTTAGGGTTAGCGTTACGGTTAGGGGTTAGGGGTTAGGGTTAGGGCTAAGGTTAGGGTTAGGGTTAGGGTTAGGGTTAGGGCTAGGGTTAGGGTTAGGGTTAGGGTTACGGCTAGGGTTAGGGTTAGGGTTAGGTTAGGCTTAGGGTTAGGAGTTAGGGTTAGGGTTTCTATTAGGTTAGTTTTAAGGGCTAAGGTTAGTTTTAGGGTTAAGGTTGGGTTAGGGTTAGGATTAGGGTTAGGGTACGACTTAGGGCTAGGGTTAGGGCTAGGGTTAGGGTTAGGGTTAGGGTTAGGGTTTAGGGTTATGGTTAGGGTTAGGGGTTAGGGGTTAGGGGTTAGGCTTAGGGTTAGCGTTACGGTTAGGGGTTAGGGGTTAGGGTTAGGGCTAAGGTTAGGGTTAGGGTTAGGGTTAGGGTTAGGGCTAGGGTTAGGGTTAGGGTTAGGGTTACGGCTAGGGTTAGGGTTAGGGTTAGGTTAGGCTTAGGGTTAGGAGTTAGGGTTAGGGTTTCTATTAGGTTAGTTTTAAGGGCTAAGGTTAGTTTTAGGGTTAAGGTTGGGTTAGGGTTAGGATTAGGGTTAGGGTACGACTTAGGGCTAGGGTTAGGGCTAGGGTTAGGGTTAGGGTTAGGGTTAGGGTTTAGGGTTATGGTTAGGGTTAGGGGTTAGGGGTTAGGGGTTAGGCTTAGGGTTAGCGTTACGGTTAGGGGTTAGGGGTTAGGGTTAGGGCTAAGGTTAGGGTTAGGGTTAGGGTTAGGGTTAGGGCTAGGGTTAGGGTTAGGGTTAGGGTTACGGCTAGGGTTAGGGTTAGGGTTAGGTTAGGCTTAGGGTTAGGAGTTAGGGTTAGGGTTTCTATTAGGTTAGTTTTAAGGGCTAAGGTTAGTTTTAGGGTTAAGGTTGGGTTAGGGTTAGGATTAGGGTTAGGGTACGACTTAGGGCTAGGGTTAGGGCTAGGGTTAGGGTTAGGGTTAGGGTTAGGGTTTAGGGTTATGGTTAGGGTTAGGGGTTAGGGGTTAGGGGTTAGGCTTAGGGTTAGCGTTACGGTTAGGGGTTAGGGGTTAGGGTTAGGGCTAAGGTTAGGGTTAGGGTTAGGGTTAGGGTTAGGGCTAGGGTTAGGGTTAGGGTTAGGGTTACGGCTAGGGTTAGGGTTAGGGTTAGGTTAGGCTTAGGGTTAGGAGTTAGGGTTAGGGTTTCTATTAGGTTAGTTTTAAGGGCTAAGGTTAGTTTTAGGGTTAAGGTTGGGTTAGGGTTAGGATTAGGGTTAGGGTACGACTTAGGGCTAGGGTTAGGGCTAGGGTTAGGGTTAGGGTTAGGGTTAGGGTTTAGGGTTATGGTTAGGGTTAGGGGTTAGGGGTTAGGGGTTAGGCTTAGGGTTAGCGTTACGGTTAGGGGTTAGGGGTTAGGGTTAGGGCTAAGGTTAGGGTTAGGGTTAGGGTTAGGGTTAGGGCTAGGGTTAGGGTTAGGGTTAGGGTTACGGCTAGGGTTAGGGTTAGGGTTAGGTTAGGCTTAGGGTTAGGAGTTAGGGTTAGGGTTTCTATTAGGTTAGTTTTAAGGGCTAAGGTTAGTTTTAGGGTTAAGGTTGGGTTAGGGTTAGGATTAGGGTTAGGGTACGACTTAGGGCTAGGGTTAGGGCTAGGGTTAGGGTTAGGGTTAGGGTTAGGGTTTAGGGTTATGGTTAGGGTTAGGGGTTAGGGGTTAGGGGTTAGGCTTAGGGTTAGCGTTACGGTTAGGGGTTAGGGGTTAGGGTTAGGGCTAAGGTTAGGGTTAGGGTTAGGGTTAGGGTTAGGGCTAGGGTTAGGGTTAGGGTTAGGGTTACGGCTAGGGTTAGGGTTAGGGTTAGGTTAGGCTTAGGGTTAGGAGTTAGGGTTAGGGTTTCTATTAGGTTAGTTTTAAGGGCTAAGGTTAGTTTTAGGGTTAAGGTTGGGTTAGGGTTAGGATTAGGGTTAGGGTACGACTTAGGGCTAGGGTTAGGGCTAGGGTTAGGGTTAGGGTTAGGGTTAGGGTTTAGGGTTATGGTTAGGGTTAGGGGTTAGGGGTTAGGGGTTAGGCTTAGGGTTAGCGTTACGGTTAGGGGTTAGGGGTTAGGGTTAGGGCTAAGGTTAGGGTTAGGGTTAGGGTTAGGGTTAGGGCTAGGGTTAGGGTTAGGGTTAGGGTTACGGCTAGGGTTAGGGTTAGGGTTAGGTTAGGCTTAGGGTTAGGAGTTAGGGTTAGGGTTTCTATTAGGTTAGTTTTAAGGGCTAAGGTTAGTTTTAGGGTTAAGGTTGGGTTAGGGTTAGGATTAGGGTTAGGGTACGACTTAGGGCTAGGGTTAGGGCTAGGGTTAGGGTTAGGGTTAGGGTTAGGGTTTAGGGTTATGGTTAGGGTTAGGGGTTAGGGGTTAGGGGTTAGGCTTAGGGTTAGCGTTACGGTTAGGGGTTAGGGGTTAGGGTTAGGGCTAAGGTTAGGGTTAGGGTTAGGGTTAGGGTTAGGGCTAGGGTTAGGGTTAGGGTTAGGGTTACGGCTAGGGTTAGGGTTAGGGTTAGGTTAGGCTTAGGGTTAGGAGTTAGGGTTAGGGTTTCTATTAGGTTAGTTTTAAGGGCTAAGGTTAGTTTTAGGGTTAAGGTTGGGTTAGGGTTAGGATTAGGGTTAGGGTACGACTTAGGGCTAGGGTTAGGGCTAGGGTTAGGGTTAGGGTTAGGGTTAGGGTTTAGGGTTATGGTTAGGGTTAGGGGTTAGGGGTTAGGGGTTAGGCTTAGGGTTAGCGTTACGGTTAGGGGTTAGGGGTTAGGGTTAGGGCTAAGGTTAGGGTTAGGGTTAGGGTTAGGGTTAGGGCTAGGGTTAGGGTTAGGGTTAGGGTTACGGCTAGGGTTAGGGTTAGGGTTAGGTTAGGCTTAGGGTTAGGAGTTAGGGTTAGGGTTTCTATTAGGTTAGTTTTAAGGGCTAAGGTTAGTTTTAGGGTTAAGGTTGGGTTAGGGTTAGGATTAGGGTTAGGGTACGACTTAGGGCTAGGGTTAGGGCTAGGGTTAGGGTTAGGGTTAGGGTTAGGGTTTAGGGTTATGGTTAGGGTTAGGGGTTAGGGGTTAGGGGTTAGGCTTAGGGTTAGCGTTACGGTTAGGGGTTAGGGGTTAGGGTTAGGGCTAAGGTTAGGGTTAGGGTTAGGGTTAGGGTTAGGGCTAGGGTTAGGGTTAGGGTTAGGGTTACGGCTAGGGTTAGGGTTAGGGTTAGGTTAGGCTTAGGGTTAGGAGTTAGGGTTAGGGTTTCTATTAGGTTAGTTTTAAGGGCTAAGGTTAGTTTTAGGGTTAAGGTTGGGTTAGGGTTAGGATTAGGGTTAGGGTACGACTTAGGGCTAGGGTTAGGGCTAGGGTTAGGGTTAGGGTTAGGGTTAGGGTTTAGGGTTATGGTTAGGGTTAGGGGTTAGGGGTTAGGGGTTAGGCTTAGGGTTAGCGTTACGGTTAGGGGTTAGGGGTTAGGGTTAGGGCTAAGGTTAGGGTTAGGGTTAGGGTTAGGGTTAGGGCTAGGGTTAGGGTTAGGGTTAGGGTTACGGCTAGGGTTAGGGTTAGGGTTAGGTTAGGCTTAGGGTTAGGAGTTAGGGTTAGGGTTTCTATTAGGTTAGTTTTAAGGGCTAAGGTTAGTTTTAGGGTTAAGGTTGGGTTAGGGTTAGGATTAGGGTTAGGGTACGACTTAGGGCTAGGGTTAGGGCTAGGGTTAGGGTTAGGGTTAGGGTTAGGGTTTAGGGTTATGGTTAGGGTTAGGGGTTAGGGGTTAGGGGTTAGGCTTAGGGTTAGCGTTACGGTTAGGGGTTAGGGGTTAGGGTTAGGGCTAAGGTTAGGGTTAGGGTTAGGGTTAGGGTTAGGGCTAGGGTTAGGGTTAGGGTTAGGGTTACGGCTAGGGTTAGGGTTAGGGTTAGGTTAGGCTTAGGGTTAGGAGTTAGGGTTAGGGTTTCTATTAGGTTAGTTTTAAGGGCTAAGGTTAGTTTTAGGGTTAAGGTTGGGTTAGGGTTAGGATTAGGGTTAGGGTACGACTTAGGGCTAGGGTTAGGGCTAGGGTTAGGGTTAGGGTTAGGGTTAGGGTTTAGGGTTATGGTTAGGGTTAGGGGTTAGGGGTTAGGGGTTAGGCTTAGGGTTAGCGTTACGGTTAGGGGTTAGGGGTTAGGGTTAGGGCTAAGGTTAGGGTTAGGGTTAGGGTTAGGGTTAGGGCTAGGGTTAGGGTTAGGGTTAGGGTTACGGCTAGGGTTAGGGTTAGGGTTAGGTTAGGCTTAGGGTTAGGAGTTAGGGTTAGGGTTTCTATTAGGTTAGTTTTAAGGGCTAAGGTTAGTTTTAGGGTTAAGGTTGGGTTAGGGTTAGGATTAGGGTTAGGGTACGACTTAGGGCTAGGGTTAGGGCTAGGGTTAGGGTTAGGGTTAGGGTTAGGGTTTAGGGTTATGGTTAGGGTTAGGGGTTAGGGGTTAGGGGTTAGGCTTAGGGTTAGCGTTACGGTTAGGGGTTAGGGGTTAGGGTTAGGGCTAAGGTTAGGGTTAGGGTTAGGGTTAGGGTTAGGGCTAGGGTTAGGGTTAGGGTTAGGGTTACGGCTAGGGTTAGGGTTAGGGTTAGGTTAGGCTTAGGGTTAGGAGTTAGGGTTAGGGTTTCTATTAGGTTAGTTTTAAGGGCTAAGGTTAGTTTTAGGGTTAAGGTTGGGTTAGGGTTAGGATTAGGGTTAGGGTACGACTTAGGGCTAGGGTTAGGGCTAGGGTTAGGGTTAGGGTTAGGGTTAGGGTTTAGGGTTATGGTTAGGGTTAGGGGTTAGGGGTTAGGGGTTAGGCTTAGGGTTAGCGTTACGGTTAGGGGTTAGGGGTTAGGGTTAGGGCTAAGGTTAGGGTTAGGGTTAGGGTTAGGGTTAGGGCTAGGGTTAGGGTTAGGGTTAGGGTTACGGCTAGGGTTAGGGTTAGGGTTAGGTTAGGCTTAGGGTTAGGAGTTAGGGTTAGGGTTTCTATTAGGTTAGTTTTAAGGGCTAAGGTTAGTTTTAGGGTTAAGGTTGGGTTAGGGTTAGGATTAGGGTTAGGGTACGACTTAGGGCTAGGGTTAGGGCTAGGGTTAGGGTTAGGGTTAGGGTTAGGGTTTAGGGTTATGGTTAGGGTTAGGGGTTAGGGGTTAGGGGTTAGGCTTAGGGTTAGCGTTACGGTTAGGGGTTAGGGGTTAGGGTTAGGGCTAAGGTTAGGGTTAGGGTTAGGGTTAGGGTTAGGGCTAGGGTTAGGGTTAGGGTTAGGGTTACGGCTAGGGTTAGGGTTAGGGTTAGGTTAGGCTTAGGGTTAGGAGTTAGGGTTAGGGTTTCTATTAGGTTAGTTTTAAGGGCTAAGGTTAGTTTTAGGGTTAAGGTTGGGTTAGGGTTAGGATTAGGGTTAGGGTACGACTTAGGGCTAGGGTTAGGGCTAGGGTTAGGGTTAGGGTTAGGGTTAGGGTTTAGGGTTATGGTTAGGGTTAGGGGTTAGGGGTTAGGGGTTAGGCTTAGGGTTAGCGTTACGGTTAGGGGTTAGGGGTTAGGGTTAGGGCTAAGGTTAGGGTTAGGGTTAGGGTTAGGGTTAGGGCTAGGGTTAGGGTTAGGGTTAGGGTTACGGCTAGGGTTAGGGTTAGGGTTAGGTTAGGCTTAGGGTTAGGAGTTAGGGTTAGGGTTTCTATTAGGTTAGTTTTAAGGGCTAAGGTTAGTTTTAGGGTTAAGGTTGGGTTAGGGTTAGGATTAGGGTTAGGGTACGACTTAGGGCTAGGGTTAGGGCTAGGGTTAGGGTTAGGGTTAGGGTTAGGGTTTAGGGTTATGGTTAGGGTTAGGGGTTAGGGGTTAGGGGTTAGGCTTAGGGTTAGCGTTACGGTTAGGGGTTAGGGGTTAGGGTTAGGGCTAATTAGGGTTAGGGTTAGGGTTAGGGTTAGGGCTAGGGTTAGGGTTAGGGTTAGGGTTACGGCTAGGGTTAGGGTTAGGGTTAGGTTAGGCTTAGGGTTAGGAGTTAGGGTTAGGGTTTCTATTAGGTTAGTTTTAAGGGCTAAGGTTAGTTTTAGGGTTAAGGTTGGGTTAGGGTTAGGATTAGGGTTAGGGTACGACTTAGGGCTAGGGTTAGGGCTAGGGTTAGGGTTAGGGTTAGGGTTAGGGTTTAGGGTTATGGTTAGGGTTAGGGGTTAGGGGTTAGGGGTTAGGCTTAGGGTTAGCGTTACGGTTAGGGGTTAGGGGTTAGGGTTAGGGCTAAGGTTAGGGTTAGGGTTAGGGTTAGGGTTAGGGCTAGGGTTAGGGTTAGGGTTAGGGTTACGGCTAGGGTTAGGGTTAGGGTTAGGTTAGGCTTAGGGTTAGGAGTTAGGGTTAGGGTTTCTATTAGGTTAGTTTTAAGGGCTAAGGTTAGTTTTAGGGTTAAGGTTGGGTTAGGGTTAGGATTAGGGTTAGGGTACGACTTAGGGCTAGGGTTAGGGCTAGGGTTAGGGTTAGGGTTAGGGTTAGGGTTTAGGGTTATGGTTAGGGTTAGGGGTTAGGGGTTAGGGGTTAGGCTTAGGGTTAGCGTTACGGTTAGGGGTTAGGGGTTAGGGTTAGGGCTAAGGTTAGGGTTAGGGTTAGGGTTAGGGTTAGGGCTAGGGTTAGGGTTAGGGTTAGGGTTACGGCTAGGGTTAGGGTTAGGGTTAGGTTAGGCTTAGGGTTAGGAGTTAGGGTTAGGGTTTCTATTAGGTTAGTTTTAAGGGCTAAGGTTAGTTTTAGGGTTAAGGTTGGGTTAGGGTTAGGATTAGGGTTAGGGTACGACTTAGGGCTAGGGTTAGGGCTAGGGTTAGGGTTAGGGTTAGGGTTAGGGTTTAGGGTTATGGTTAGGGTTAGGGGTTAGGGGTTAGGGGTTAGGCTTAGGGTTAGCGTTACGGTTAGGGGTTAGGGGTTAGGGTTAGGGCTAAGGTTAGGGTTAGGGTTAGGGTTAGGGTTAGGGCTAGGGTTAGGGTTAGGGTTAGGGTTACGGCTAGGGTTAGGGTTAGGGTTAGGTTAGGCTTAGGGTTAGGAGTTAGGGTTAGGGTTTCTATTAGGTTAGTTTTAAGGGCTAAGGTTAGTTTTAGGGTTAAGGTTGGGTTAGGGTTAGGATTAGGGTTAGGGTACGACTTAGGGCTAGGGTTAGGGCTAGGGTTAGGGTTAGGGTTAGGGTTAGGGTTTAGGGTTATGGTTAGGGTTAGGGGTTAGGGGTTAGGGGTTAGGCTTAGGGTTAGCGTTACGGTTAGGGGTTAGGGGTTAGGGTTAGGGCTAAGGTTAGGGTTAGGGTTAGGGTTAGGGTTAGGGCTAGGGTTAGGGTTAGGGTTAGGGTTACGGCTAGGGTTAGGGTTAGGGTTAGGTTAGGCTTAGGGTTAGGAGTTAGGGTTAGGGTTTCTATTAGGTTAGTTTTAAGGGCTAAGGTTAGTTTTAGGGTTAAGGTTGGGTTAGGGTTAGGATTAGGGTTAGGGTACGACTTAGGGCTAGGGTTAGGGCTAGGGTTAGGGTTAGGGTTAGGGTTAGGGTTTAGGGTTATGGTTAGGGTTAGGGGTTAGGGGTTAGGGGTTAGGCTTAGGGTTAGCGTTACGGTTAGGGGTTAGGGGTTAGGGTTAGGGCTAAGGTTAGGGTTAGGGTTAGGGTTAGGGTTAGGGCTAGGGTTAGGGTTAGGGTTAGGGTTACGGCTAGGGTTAGGGTTAGGGTTAGGTTAGGCTTAGGGTTAGGAGTTAGGGTTAGGGTTTCTATTAGGTTAGTTTTAAGGGCTAAGGTTAGTTTTAGGGTTAAGGTTGGGTTAGGGTTAGGATTAGGGTTAGGGTACGACTTAGGGCTAGGGTTAGGGCTAGGGTTAGGGTTAGGGTTAGGGTTAGGGTTTAGGGTTATGGTTAGGGTTAGGGGTTAGGGGTTAGGGGTTAGGCTTAGGGTTAGCGTTACGGTTAGGGGTTAGGGGTTAGGGTTAGGGCTAAGGTTAGGGTTAGGGTTAGGGTTAGGGTTAGGGCTAGGGTTAGGGTTAGGGTTAGGGTTACGGCTAGGGTTAGGGTTAGGGTTAGGTTAGGCTTAGGGTTAGGAGTTAGGGTTAGGGTTTCTATTAGGTTAGTTTTAAGGGCTAAGGTTAGTTTTAGGGTTAAGGTTGGGTTAGGGTTAGGATTAGGGTTAGGGTACGACTTAGGGCTAGGGTTAGGGCTAGGGTTAGGGTTAGGGTTAGGGTTAGGGTTTAGGGTTATGGTTAGGGTTAGGGGTTAGGGGTTAGGGGTTAGGCTTAGGGTTAGCGTTACGGTTAGGGGTTAGGGGTTAGGGTTAGGGCTAAGGTTAGGGTTAGGGTTAGGGTTAGGGTTAGGGCTAGGGTTAGGGTTAGGGTTAGGGTTACGGCTAGGGTTAGGGTTAGGGTTAGGTTAGGCTTAGGGTTAGGAGTTAGGGTTAGGGTTTCTATTAGGTTAGTTTTAAGGGCTAAGGTTAGTTTTAGGGTTAAGGTTGGGTTAGGGTTAGGATTAGGGTTAGGGTACGACTTAGGGCTAGGGTTAGGGCTAGGGTTAGGGTTAGGGTTAGGGTTAGGGTTTAGGGTTATGGTTAGGGTTAGGGGTTAGGGGTTAGGGGTTAGGCTTAGGGTTAGCGTTACGGTTAGGGGTTAGGGGTTAGGGTTAGGGCTAAGGTTAGGGTTAGGGTTAGGGTTAGGGTTAGGGCTAGGGTTAGGGTTAGGGTTAGGGTTACGGCTAGGGTTAGGGTTAGGGTTAGGTTAGGCTTAGGGTTAGGAGTTAGGGTTAGGGTTTCTATTAGGTTAGTTTTAAGGGCTAAGGTTAGTTTTAGGGTTAAGGTTGGGTTAGGGTTAGGATTAGGGTTAGGGTACGACTTAGGGCTAGGGTTAGGGCTAGGGTTAGGGTTAGGGTTAGGGTTAGGGTTTAGGGTTATGGTTAGGGTTAGGGGTTAGGGGTTAGGGGTTAGGCTTAGGGTTAGCGTTACGGTTAGGGGTTAGGGGTTAGGGTTAGGGCTAAGGTTAGGGTTAGGGTTAGGGTTAGGGTTAGGGCTAGGGTTAGGGTTAGGGTTAGGGTTACGGCTAGGGTTAGGGTTAGGGTTAGGTTAGGCTTAGGGTTAGGAGTTAGGGTTAGGGTTTCTATTAGGTTAGTTTTAAGGGCTAAGGTTAGTTTTAGGGTTAAGGTTGGGTTAGGGTTAGGATTAGGGTTAGGGTACGACTTAGGGCTAGGGTTAGGGCTAGGGTTAGGGTTAGGGTTAGGGTTAGGGTTTAGGGTTATGGTTAGGGTTAGGGGTTAGGGGTTAGGGGTTAGGCTTAGGGTTAGCGTTACGGTTAGGGGTTAGGGGTTAGGGTTAGGGCTAAGGTTAGGGTTAGGGTTAGGGTTAGGGTTAGGGCTAGGGTTAGGGTTAGGGTTAGGGTTACGGCTAGGGTTAGGGTTAGGGTTAGGTTAGGCTTAGGGTTAGGAGTTAGGGTTAGGGTTTCTATTAGGTTAGTTTTAAGGGCTAAGGTTAGTTTTAGGGTTAAGGTTGGGTTAGGGTTAGGATTAGGGTTAGGGTACGACTTAGGGCTAGGGTTAGGGCTAGGGTTAGGGTTAGGGTTAGGGTTAGGGTTTAGGGTTATGGTTAGGGTTAGGGGTTAGGGGTTAGGGGTTAGGCTTAGGGTTAGCGTTACGGTTAGGGGTTAGGGGTTAGGGTTAGGGCTAAGGTTAGGGTTAGGGTTAGGGTTAGGGTTAGGGCTAGGGTTAGGGTTAGGGTTAGGGTTACGGCTAGGGTTAGGGTTAGGGTTAGGTTAGGCTTAGGGTTAGGAGTTAGGGTTAGGGTTTCTATTAGGTTAGTTTTAAGGGCTAAGGTTAGTTTTAGGGTTAAGGTTGGGTTAGGGTTAGGATTAGGGTTAGGGTACGACTTAGGGCTAGGGTTAGGGCTAGGGTTAGGGTTAGGGTTAGGGTTAGGGTTTAGGGTTATGGTTAGGGTTAGGGGTTAGGGGTTAGGGGTTAGGCTTAGGGTTAGCGTTACGGTTAGGGGTTAGGGGTTAGGGTTAGGGCTAAGGTTAGGGTTAGGGTTAGGGTTAGGGTTAGGGCTAGGGTTAGGGTTAGGGTTAGGGTTACGGCTAGGGTTAGGGTTAGGGTTAGGTTAGGCTTAGGGTTAGGAGTTAGGGTTAGGGTTTCTATTAGGTTAGTTTTAAGGGCTAAGGTTAGTTTTAGGGTTAAGGTTGGGTTAGGGTTAGGATTAGGGTTAGGGTACGACTTAGGGCTAGGGTTAGGGCTAGGGTTAGGGTTAGGGTTAGGGTTAGGGTTTAGGGTTATGGTTAGGGTTAGGGGTTAGGGGTTAGGGGTTAGGCTTAGGGTTAGCGTTACGGTTAGGGGTTAGGGGTTAGGGTTAGGGCTAAGGTTAGGGTTAGGGTTAGGGTTAGGGTTAGGGCTAGGGTTAGGGTTAGGGTTAGGGTTACGGCTAGGGTTAGGGTTAGGGTTAGGTTAGGCTTAGGGTTAGGAGTTAGGGTTAGGGTTTCTATTAGGTTAGTTTTAAGGGCTA